>NC_052504.1:54607046-54637638 GCF_014356525.2 Nilaparvata lugens
CGCCTCTCTCCGAGTCGAGGATTTATTAAAAATCGTTAAGTCCAGAGCTTGAAACAGCGTAATTTTAAACCCTCGACTGGGGTACCTAGGGTTTAAATTTAAGTACTAGACTTGACTGAGCAAACACAATTCAGTTATTGTTTTGGAGTAGATGAAAAGCCAAATAGATGTCATGGAATACCTAAATTATTTGGATTAGTCCATCTAAATTCATAATTTATAGTTTGCAAGTTTATTTTACAATAAAATTGTATCCGAATTATGCGTAAAAACCAACCTTATTTTACGAATGTGACATACGGTAACCTAAAAATGTTCAAGAAAAATAATTCAAGGATTGGCTTGTAATTTATATTCCAATCTGAATGTTATTAATCAATGTCATATTCAACATATTAATATAACAATAAAAAATTATTATTCCAGTTTTTTTTTCAAAACAAATTCGTTTTAAAACTCAATAGCCTATAATGAAATTTTTATTCCAAAATCACTGATTATGATCAATGATCAATAATAGCATAAATTAAAATGAAATGTTTATTCATTCATCCTTCAAAAGGTTAGGTTTTTCTTTGAATAGGCCTACAAAGAAATCAAAATATATTTCCACAAAATAGTTTGGAAGAGCATGCTCATTTGAATTATTATTCCACTGCAATCAGCTGTTTTCGTTTTGCTATAATGCCAACAATATAACAGCAAAATATTGTGAATTTCCCTCATGTTTACTACATTAAAGTCCTGGACTCAAATAAGTCGACAACTTTATAGACTCCGGAGTTTAGAAGATAAAATCGTGACTCAGAAAGTCGATTTAGACCCGAGCGCTTATTTCAGTCCTGGACTTTGTAAGTCCAGAACTTATAGATCCCGAGCTCGGAAACCGCCCCTTAAAGTTTTTAGAGAAAAACGTCAGCTATCTACAGAGTATGAGAAAGACGTAATTTAAACCACCCATCATGATTTGATGTACCAATCGATTGAAAAGGTCAGCTTGAAGTTAAAAGCCAATAAAAAATTGAATCATTAAGTTTGATAATTTTTCAACAACAGAATATAAACTCATATCAACTGAAATAGGTACTATCACTATTCTTATAAAAACTCTTCTCTCATTCTAAAACTCTGGGAAAGAAAGAATTTGAAACCGTACCCTTATTATGATAATCTTTGAAGAATAAATTCGCTACAAAGGAATTCAATATTGAGATTGCTAAATGCTAAGTAGGACAATGAAAAATACTATAAGATTTTCTGTCTTCAAGATGCTTCGTAGTATTTTGCGTTGTCTTCAAGAAAGTTTAAAGAATTTGCAGTGTCGAAAATGTAAATCATTGTTTCATTCCAAGTTGCAATTTACTGCTTTCATTCTCATTCCCTTAATTCTTTGAATATTTTCCATGCAACATGATTCATATTTAATGCTGATCTGCGTTATCTATAGTTATATGCAATGGATTGAAATAATGAATTTGGTTTCACCTATTACATGATTGGCATACATTAATTAATAGTTGGAGCATTGTCATCATACCAATCTTACCCTATTTGATCCTATTTTCTTGTATTCATTTCATATTAT
The DNA here is from genome assembly GCF_014356525.2 of Nilaparvata lugens. Classification (NCBI taxonomy): domain Eukaryota; kingdom Metazoa; phylum Arthropoda; class Insecta; order Hemiptera; family Delphacidae; genus Nilaparvata; species Nilaparvata lugens. Next base: position 54,608,632 of record NC_052504.1, read on the forward strand.
TATTATCATTATGATGATTCAAAATTATAGGAATTGCAAGTTTTTAGTTTATATTGTGTTTTGTTTCTAAATGATTTGTTTCAAAAATGGGTAGGTACTGATTCAATCATCATCATAACAATATAATATCGTATTGCGAGTACCTATACATATACGCTTGTTGCCTGCCTCTGTCACTGTCTCTGATGGCACCCAAGTCCTCCCATTCTTAGCGTCTGCCTATCCTTATTGTTATTCTGAAAAACGGATCGCTCAGCGGACTGCTAACCCCCAAAGTCGCTCATCGGACGTAACCGATGAATATGACCGCTCATTATCATATCACGGCGGTAAATAAATGAATATGCTACATAAAACATCATCGTGAATGTATGTACGATACCTCCTATATTAATAAAGAAATTTGAAAATTCATGCTGTTTTAAAATAAAAAACATGTTTTTTTGAATATTTATAGGATTTAATAAGGGGTAAAACCTATCTGGATGGGGGGCATGGAACGATCGAGAGAGAACAATACCCACTCTTCAACGCCAGTGGAATGGAAAACAATAACTGTCAACCCATGCCAATGTTCAATCAATATTGAACAATAGATCTCTTAATGCCCCCATCCAGATAGGTTCAGAATCATAGAATATATATTTTTCAAAACCCACTCCAAAATTCAACACTCTGGTCCGCAACTTACAACTTAATATAATATTATGTATTGTTTGAAAAATATCAATTAGCACTAAGAAATTAGTTCTTTGATAATAATTATTAAAATGGGTTATGAAATCGTTATAATACTAAACTCATTTATTGCGTAAAACACACCATTTGATAGCAGGATTTGGTTTTCACCAAACGACGGGCATAATATTATTTGATTCGCAATTTGATTGTATATCAATAACAACTGATATATGCCTTCATGGTTTAGATGTATGCCGCATCTTGATAAGCTTTGCAGGAACTCCATGTTACACCAAGAGCTACAGAGAATAGACTGTCTAATCTCTAATAGTTGGAAATTATAACTTCGATGGACCTGTAAAGACTACGGAAATGGGAATCTCTGAGTAAAAGTATAAGTGTGGGATAACATCACTAACTTAACAGGATGGGGCATACGCTTTATTGCACAAGGGTCGAGAATGTGATAAATCTACCTCGCAATTGTATTGTTCTCGCTTGACCGGCCCATGCCCCCATCGAGATAGGTTTTATCCGTAATAAGTAAGTAAGCAGCTCACCAATTCATTACCAGAAAGCTTGATTTGTTCTATTAGTAGTGTTTAATCATTGTACATAATCAGTACAGTAGCAATATTTTTCAACTTCATTCATCAAATTTATTTTACTACTTTTCACTATATATTTTTTACTATAAGATTGAACACAAAATATTGTAATTTTGTCAATAACTTCACTATAAATACTATAATAACTCAACTTTCCTATTTTTCAATTTTTTAATTGAAGAAGTGAGTAATTTTCAGTTCAATTTTGCATTTGAATGAAACATCATGTTCAATAAACGACTCACATCTATTCAAACAGTCGAACAGGTTGTCTGGTATAATAATACCGAATACCACATCAATCATAATTTCCTTCTTATGATTTTTCACAAAATATGTCGAACCTCTCTAAAACAAACATCCACTAAACGAAATCCTCTACACTACGAATTTTTACCTTGTCCCATGACATTTTAGAGTTTTGGCTGCTTATTTACCTCTAACGAATTTCAGACCTCTCAGCAACAAAGTTTTCTCTCCACTTCAACATAAAAAATGTAGTGTGTATAGGAAGCAGACGGTGGTCATACTCAAGAAATTGTTTAATTTCAGCAGAAAGGTAGATAGACTTAAAATAATGGCAAGGTACGAAGAAGATAGGGTGGTAGACAGTCAACATAGGTTGAAACAAATGTCGGAAATTGAATGCAAGTTATTGCAATAGAATTTCAAGGACTTGTCATTCGTGGACCAGGCAGGTGAACGACTGGACTTTCTCATTTTCGCTTTTGTCACACATTTCAATTCTTAGAACTGACTATGATGATGATTATGATGACTGTGACGAACGAGGAGAAGAATCTGTCAGATCAAGAAGTTCTAGAAGCTTTCAGAAATATCAGGCAAGGATTAAGACTGTGAAATAGTGTACCAGACAACCTGTTCGACTGTTTGAATAGATGAGAGTCGTTTATTGAACATGATGTTTTATTCAAATGCAAAATTCAACTGAAAATTACTCACTTTTTCAATTAACACATTAAAGAATAGGAAAGTAGAGTTATTATAATATTTATAGTGAAGTTATTGACAAAATTACAGTATGTTGTGTTCAATCTTATAGTAGTGTGAAAATTAGTAAAATAAAATTTGATGAATGGAGTTGAAAAATATTGCTACTGTACTAATTATGTACATTGGTTACCGTCCAGTAGGCGCGTGGTTTTACTGAACATGAATAGGTGCGTGGGGTACAGTTGTACCCCAAGATTAGTATATTGATTTATCATCCTGTTGTTTGACACTTCATCAAATATCAATAGGTCTTTATGCAACGCTTCTACACTACTTTACACGGTTATGACTTGTTTTATAAAATTAGCTGTGACCATATTGTCCAGAGTTTGAAAATGTGATCTTCCATGAATTTGTCTCAATTTTTTCCAATGTTTAGGCTCTCGAAACTATTTTTTTTTCAAGGTAAAAAATAATTACAAACAATAACTTTCATTAAAAATTTATTTCTCAAGCCGAATTCATAAGATTTACATATTCATTTTAATATATACAAGTAATAACTGATATATATTATACAACACATCCACAAATTTCAGCTATGTGAAAGCAATTCATTTTTATATAGCTTGTATCAAATCATAAAAAATGAAACTTGAGTGAATACATGTTGAGAATATATATGAAATTAAAACTCATATAGGCCTATGAGTTAAAAATATGTGATATAGAATGGAAATAAAAAATTAGGTGAGTTAAGCGATGATAATATAGATGTATGTTATATTCCATGCATACATGCTGGAATCACTTGCAAGACTTACAAACTCATTCTGAAACTGCTTGCCAATTCAAATAAGGAACATTTCCAATTCAGTCGAATTCGGAAGTTTATTTTTTTAATTTTATGTTTTCAGTGATAGAAGTGACCACTTCAACAAGCTTTTCTCCTAATAATCGAATTCATAGAATGTGTGAAACAGTATCTGTGATTGTACTACTTCCCCGCCCGCTTCAAGCTGGTTCCAATGTTCAATAGGGTATTAGCTGTCGGGGAGACTAGCTGTCGGGGAGACTAGTTGTCGGATACGATCACGACAACCAGACCCCTCATAGGCCTATCCAGCAGGGGATTTACTGTCGGGGAGACTAGTTGTCGTGAGCGTGTGAGGAGCTTAGTTGTCGCCGACAACTAGTCTCCTTCGTTCTAGTAGGAGATTTAAGGCCATTCCACACAGCACGTGGCGTGCGTGGCTGGACGCACGCTAGCTACTTTTCAAAACATCGCTTCCCAGCTAATCAAATGAAGCAATTCACATAGCAGCCACGGCCACGCGGCAACGCTTGCTATACTAGCCACGCGTGGCTACCGTTCGCTCTCTCAGCGATCTTTTCAAACGTGTCCGGCCACGTTTTGGTCCGAGCATGCGCAGAACGTATACTAGACGTATACTATCGTATAGAACGTATACTATCATTGTCAGCCTCAAGGTCGCGCATTAAATGATGGAATTCGCCATAGGTCTTCCTTTTTTATTGATTGGATGTAACCACTGGTCCCGTGCTGTCACCGAATACAATAAAACCAGCTCATTTATCATTACTACTGCTGCTGTTGGAGTCATCAAACCAAGGTAAGCCACAAGAAAATCCAGATTCACACCACGGTACCGTCGGAGTTGACATCTTCCTGCATACTGACGGGAAACGTGGCCGGTATAGCATCGCAACAGTCGTGGCGGTGTGAATTGGCATGTGGCTAGCGTGGCCGGTGTGGCGTGCGTCCAGCCACGCACGCCACGTGGTGTGTGGAATGGCCTTTACTGTCGGGGAGACTAGTTGACGGCAATGGTATATTTTGCCAGGGGATTTACTGACGCCTTCTGTGATCAAAATAGCGAGGAGACTAGTTGTCGGGGAGACAGGTTGACGGCGACCCGTATTTTACCCTAGCAGGTAACCCGTGCTCCGCAAGGGTTTAATTAAAACTAGACCTGCTAGATCTTGAAGAATTAAAATAGGCCTATAATCATCCTCGGTAAATGAAGAATCTAAGCAAAATTTCAAGTTAATCAGTCCTGAAATTCAGACGTGGTGATGCGTCACTCGTGAATTTCCTATCCCGTACGTGTCTAAGCCGATTCTTTCCTTTATACTATTATAGATTAACCAAGAAGAATAAATTAATTGATTAATATGAACCATTATTTGAAAAAGGGTGGTTCGTAACATTTCCGAGTACACTCTCTCAATGATATTTTGTTGCCAGGTCTGGTTTACTAGACATTAAACAAGTAGAGTTGATTGTTTAGTGAGCTGAACAATGGACTGGTGGATCTTCCAGCAGGGATGCTATACCAAGACTCACTCACACTGTCAGCATTGGTTGAATTTGAAGCATTAATGAGGAATGGCTGACAGTTTGGAGTGGATTGAACCATGGTTGCGGTGCGGTGAACCTGAGTTTGTGCTGGCAGCAGACCGCTTGCGCCGTGCGGTCGGAAATGCAGTGCTGAGTGCCTACCATACCACAGACCCCTCCCCCCTTCCCACTAATGCGGGCAGACTGCACCAAACACTGTTCGGCCAGCGCTGAATATTCTATCAACCATCATAAAAACCCTGTAAACACTGCATTGTGAAATTGTTTAGAATTGGGCTCTACAGCATTGAATGTTATACATTGATTAAATAAAACCACAATATTATGTTGTCTGTTCTATTTACACAAAACAATTCGACTTTAGTAAAAAGACAACATAATGTGTTTTTATTTCCACATGAATAAATTTAAAAAAAAAATTCTAGTCCAGGCAATGAATGCACAAATAAGTATATAGAAGAAAACTTTTGGAAGACAATGTTTGACCCCGCAGCTCTGTTAAGGGTAGTAAGGAGGTAAAGTCCCAAAACCCCCTTTCTTGGTGGTGGGGTGGTTCAAAGGTACCATTTTCTGGTTTCTCGTATATAACTCGAGAACTATGCATCTAAAGGTGCGTACAGACTTTCGCTCTGCTCCGCAACCGAACGTCACTCGAGCAGAGCGATTGATGATCGACCGGGGAGCAAGAGTGGAACGCGAGAAGAGCTAACATCTCCCGTACGGTAATGTTCATGATCGGTGCGAGTGCAGTGCGGGGGCGGAGCGATTGCGGAACGAGGGCGGAGCGTGCGCGGGGCGGGTTGGAGGAACTTATATCTGTACGCAGCTGATTACATCTTAAGAGATTAAAGAATTATTGTTATGTCTGGTTAAAGATCGTTATCATAGGCTGAGAGTCATGGAATATAATTTTTTTCTTGAATATTCATATATCGGAGTTGATTAAATCTTTTAGCAGAGTAAAGCATTATTGTATTGCTTGTTAACGAATCATTTTCATTTCTGTATAGTCAGGAAGTAATTTTTCCAATTATCTAGATATAATTATCTAATATATTTAAATTCATTCAGTTGAATTCGGACAGCCGAACTGGACGGTAGCAGATAAGATAGCTCGTGCCGGCCTACCGACTCCGTAAACAAGTTAAAGGCTGCCTACTATTATTGTCTACACATTATTTCTTTTATAATAAGTCAATACTCTAGTGAGAATTTGTCGATTGTGACTAGGTTTCGAGTGAGTTTGTGATCTCTTGCTTTACTGTGTTTAAATTCTGTCGTTTGAGTGAAGAAACTTATTCGTTATATCGTCTGTATAATACTAGGTATTAAAATGAGTTGCTTCATGTGCAAGCAGCCTTTCAAAAACGTTCAGGACGTTGCAAAGTGTGCATCATGTGCTAATAAATTTCACCCAGGGTGCTGTCGAATACGCACGGTTGCGAAACTAAACGCCATGCTCGCGAGCGGAACATCATGGAGATGTGATCAGTGCTCTGGGACGACAACATCGAACACCACAGACACTGGGACAACACCATCCAACACCACTGAAGCCGATAGTGACACTGATGATACGTCCGTTAAGGGCATGTTGAAGAATATACAAAGTCAGATGGAGGTTAATAAAAATGAATCGTCGGCGAACTTTGCATCTCTTCATGAGGCGTTGGCGTCAATGAAAACTTCGTTCGACAGTCTTGAGAAGAAATTGTCACTAGTTGAGAGCGAGAATGTAAGTTTGAAGTCCCAGTGCAGCAAATTGAGGGAGGATAATAGCAAGCTGATTAAGGATATAAGTGATCTGAAGTGGGTGGCTATGGAAGCTGAACAATATTCAAAACTACGAAACATTGAGATCCAAGGAATTCCTGTCACGAAGGATGAGGACATATATGTTCTTCTGCGTGCGGTCGCTCAAGCTCTGAAGCTTAGTTATAAACCGGAAGATATATCGATAGCGCATCGACTGCCGCCCTCAAGAAACGGTTTTCCGCCGTCTATAATAGCTCAGTTTGTACGGCGTTCAATAAGGGCGGAATGGCTGAAGGCGGCTAGGACCATCAGGATAAAAGCGGTGGACGTATCGGCATCTTTAGGGACAACTCCTGTCTACGTGAATGAACACTTGACCAAGCACAACAAAGATCTTCTGAGGCAGGCAAAAAACAGCATCAAAGCAGGGAACCTAACACACGCATGGGTGAGGGATGGCAAGGTGTACGTGAGGAAGACGGCTGACTCGAGAGCGCGACGTTTATACTGGACGCTGGACGAACAGGATAGGCCGACAACCACCGCCTCCAACGCCAGTGCTAAGTGAAAGTGCCCAGGTTTTTTACCACAACTATAAAAGGTAGTGCAGTTGCTTGTCTTATTTTATCTTTTTTTTCTTCATTTTATTTATTTTTTTTCAATTTTTTATGTTTATTTACAATATTTTTTTTTTTTTATGTACTTGGAATTCTTTTATATAAGCCAGTGAGCTATCTCTCTCATTCATAAATGAGACTAATAAAATGTATTTGCTTTTAATATTTCTATGCTCAAATGCAGCTCTTATGAACTATTTCACTATCTTGAGCGTGAGCGAATCCTGAGAAACTCATTTGAGGACTTAAGACGCAGTTTTAGTCTAAATTTTTAAAACAAAATAATATTGATTTACATTTCAACTTATATTATTTTTATAGTTTTGTGATGAGAATTATGGTAACAGGATAGGCTATGTATGAAATCATCAATAATATTATTTTATTAATGTGTTGCTATATTCACTAATTTCGTTATCGTTATCACTCTCGTCAACTGATTATAAAATAAATGCACAAGTTACATTATCATTTAAACATATTTGCTTGATGTATTTCAGTAGTAAATGTCTTGATTTCATCTGTCTTGATCAGTAGGGCTTGAATCGAAATGCATCAATGGTGATTATGGATCAATATTTCTAGAGTTGTTTGTGCAACATTACGATACTGAGTCGATATCCTACATACTGTTTTATGCAAATCAGAACTAGTGTTGAATAGAATTAATATCATTGAAAATTAATAATATAACAGTTTCTGAACTATTAGCGCACGAGAAAAACGCTTTTAATATGCTTTTATTCTTAATTGAATAGCCAACTCATTGGAACTAATACTTATGTTTTCAATCTGTTAGATTAGAGGATTAAACTACGGTATTTAGTTGACTCTCCTACAAGGAAATAAGAAGGTGCTTGATCCAATATCATCATTCTGGCCTTGCTTTTGTCAATAGTACAGCATAGATTATTTTAGGGAAGAGTTTGGTAAACAATATTGATGGAACTAATTGTAAGGTTTTCTCTCTCTTCTCTCATTCACTCACTCACTCACTCACTTTGTCTCTCACTCACTCTCGCTCTCTCTCTCTCGCTCACTATCACTCTCGCATTCTTTCTCCCGTTCAAGATATTCTGCTTGATAATTAGTTATGTCGTAAAGAAAATAAGAATAGCTTTAGGCTGACCTCTCGAAAATGATTTTCGCTAAAAGATAAGATTGTGATCCACTGTAGTAGTCGTAGTTTGATTTTCATTTCTTATCAATTTCAGTATTAATGCTAACTACTTGCTTTCGAGCCTACTACTATTATTGACTTTTATCACCCCTATCAAAATTCAATACACTCAGTCTATGCATGAACTTCATCATCTCATATAATTATATTCTATTACATCGGTGCCGGTGGGCTTGGCGTGTCTAATGTTCTGTTTGAGGACGATATGAGCGAAGTTCTTTCTAATTTCAGAAGAACAAAGGAATCTTCTTCTGTTTTTGCTAATAGAATCTTTGTATGCTCATGTATTTCTTACGTCATCTATCGTGTTTATGTGTTGTGTATGAATGTTGTACGAATGATTTGTGTGTGTGTCATCTTAATGATTGATGTTTTATCATCTATTAGTATGGAGCATAACCTTCGTTATTATACTATACAAAATGACTTCATCATTAGTAATGGTTGAAATTTGTGAATTTGTGGGGGACACCACTGATGTTAACACGTGCTTTCTAACAAACGGTGAAAACATCACAATTTTTCACCAAAATATCCGTAGTTTGAATAAAAATTTTGATTCATTTTTAATGTACCTTAGTTGCTGGAAAGTAAAGCCGGATGTAATTATCTTGACTGAAACCTGGTTTCAACCGATCGATGATACCAGCCCCTACAACATCGAAGGTTATGATAATTACTCTACCGGTAATGATGTAAGTAGGGCATCAGGTATTATCATTTTTGTCTCATCTAGCCGAGGTATTGTGTGTTCGCGGGAGGAATCAAAAATTGATGGTGCTGATTCAGTTTTACTGCACTTTAAAATTCTTAACTACAATTTCAGCATTTTGAGCTTGTACAGATGGCAGTTTGTTGGAATGGATGTTTTTCTGAATAGTTTTGGCCAATTTTTGGAGAGTGTAGGATGTAAGGGTGACTCAATGGTTCTGGGTGACATTAATATTAATATTAATGATATAAATAATCCTGGAGCTTTTGACTACTTGGAAATTTTGCATTCTAACGGTTATCAATCGCTCATAGATATTGATACCCGTGTAACAGATATGAGTTCAACTTGTATTGATCACATTTTCTTCAAGTCGAAATATAATAGGATAAAAGTTCGGAGTGCAGTGATTGAATCGCTCATTACTGACCACAGAGCGGTTTCAGCTTCATTGTCAATACCTGAATATAGAGACAGTGATGCTACTCCAGTAGTTCAAAATATAACAGATTTTAAGAAGTTAGCTGACTTATTGATGGAACACGACTGGACTAATTTATATGATTGTAACCTTGTTGATGGAAAGTTTTCCATATTCATGGATGTACTCCTCAACTATATAAATCAGTGCACTTACCAGCGCAAAAGTTCTTTTAAAAATAATAAGCACTTGAAACCATGGATGACAGATAGCATTTGCATTGCAATTAGAAATCGTGATAAACTTTACAAAAAACACAAGAAATATCCCCAAAATAATAATTATAAACATGATTTTTTAACTGCAAAGAGTAATATAAATAAATTGATAAAAGAACAAAAATATAAATACTTTTCAAAATTGAAGACTTTTCCTGTAAAGAAGCAGTGGGAGATCATCAATGATCATTGTGGTCAAGCTACTTCTAAAAAAAAGCCTATCCATCTGCATTGCGGAAATAGTGTTTTGATTGATGAAAAACTCATCACAAATAAATTCAATGAATATTTCATAAACATACCACAAGAAATAATTTCTTCTATACATGATCCAGATGAATTGATGAATGATAATTATAATAGAAAATTCAAAACTATTAATTTCTGTAACTCTTTCTTTCTAAAACCCATAACTTTTTTTGAATTATTAACTGAAATAAATATATTGAAGAAAGGAAAGTCTCCGGGACCGGATAATATATCATCTAATTTAATAAAATCAATATCTTATGCAATAGTACCTATTTTGTGTCACATCTTTAATGCGAGCTTTTCAGAGGGTAAATTCCCAACTAGACTCAAAACTGCAAAAGTGATCCCGATATTCAAAAGTGGATCTAATACAGAAATCTCAAATTACAGACCCATCTCATTACTCTCAGTTTTTTCAAAAATTTTTGAAAAACTTTTTAAAAAAAGAATAATATCCTTTTTCAGTAGAGTAAAGTTCTTTCATAGGGATCAATTTGGTTTCCAGGAGGGCTTAAGTACAGAGCAGGCGCTTAACAAGTTTATGGCAGATATCTATCACGGGATCAATACACCTCATAAGTACAGAACGTCAGGTCTATTCTTAGACATAAGAAAAGCATTTGACACTGTAGAGCACAATATCCTTTTGGAAAAGCTTCGTGCTGCTGGAATCCGTGGGGTGGCTAACATGTGGCTAAGATCATATTTGTCAGATCGCAAGCAATATGTTTCAATTTCTAACAGTGATAGTGATTTGGCAATGGTTAAATATGGTGTCCCACAAGGATCAGTTTTGGGTCCCATACTGTTTTTAGTGTACATCAATGATTTATTTTCTCATACTTTTAATGGATCCATTACATCCTTTGCTGATGACACAGCCCTAGCATACTCAGCCAAAGACGAAAGAGAATTGCATAGAATGATTCAGCATGATCTATTTGATCTGCGATGTTGGTTTGATTGCAACAAATTAGCAATTAATGCAGCTAAAACCTCCTACATAAACTTCTCTTTGTCAGCAACTTTCTATTTCCCAGATCCTATTAAATACCATCAATTTGGATGTGATTCGGTGGGTTGTGACTGTGAAGTTATAAAACAATCAGAATCCGTCAAATATTTAGGATTGATTTTGGACCAGAGTTTAACTTGGGACTTTCACATAAGAAAAATAAAAAGGTACCTTCTATATTTAGTAAAGACATTTTATCGATTGAGAGAGTTCTTCCCTGTATCTATTCTTCGTATGATGTATTTTGCTTTTTTCAATTGTAGGTTGGAGTATGGCATTTCTTGCTATGCTTCCACATTCATGTCACATTTTAAAAATCTTATAGTTCTACAAAAATCTGTCATTAGGGTCATTTATGGTGCTAGTAGACGGGCTCATACTTTCCCTATGTTTAAATCATTGGGGATTCTCCCTTTTAGATATATGTATGTGTTGAAAGTTCTATCCCTGTTTTATAAAATGAGTGGGGATAGATATTTGATGGAAAATATTGGACAAGACAGTTTGGTTACACGGCAAACTACACGAATGCTGGTGAGACTTCCCAAACCCAACTGTACCACCTTCCAAAGATGTTTCATTTTTCTGGGACCAAAATTTCACAATATCCTTCCTGAGGAAATAAGGAAACTGAAAATTTGCAAACAATTCATCCGTAAAACGAAGTGTTGGCTATGGCTTCATTCACCTTTGGAAATTGAAAATTTCTTCAGAGTGGTAAGCTAAGTAAATAAATTGTCATAAAACCTAAACATTTTTCTTCTTCTTCTCTCTTCTGTCTTAAATTCTTTTTTCTGCCTTAAAATACCTATTGGTCGATTTATAGGTGGTGGCTTCCTCCCCACTGTTCACATGAAGTTTATATCACTATGAGATATAAGTAACGAGGGGAATGCTCCGATGTGTCAATTGTCGAATATTGATGACTGTGTGAATGCGTGTGTGTATGTGTCATATCATTTTCATATGTCCCATTATTCAAACTCCTATTCACGGACAAGGGCTTTGCGGAAGCTCTTTTGTGAATAGTATTTTTGTTTGCATCGGTTCTCACATAAAATGTTAAGAAGTCAAATTTGGTGGAAAAATGGAAAATGTTATGATGAGTATACTTAAACCCATATTCCAATATACAAAAAATGGCCAATTTCTATATTCAAAGCTGCATGTCTTGTGAAATACTTCTGATAAAATTTCTAAATTCCTAACAACACTGCAAAGTCAAAAATTGTGCCTAAAAATTCCCCTCCAAATGCCTTTGTCAATTGTTCTATTGCAAAACTGTAGATTTCACACTCAACATTGAAGCTGCTGCAACAGTTCTGGGGAAATGCGTAAAATTGTCAAATACATCAAATTGAAGAGAATCTGATGGTTCATATGCTCATAATCAGCATGGAATTTTTCATCGGCTTTTAAAATATTATAAGAGCAACAATAGCAAAAACTTAAGTGGTGAACGTGTTCTTTTAAAAAATGTCACACCTTCAAGAGTGGATATCTCGAAAACTATAACATAGAAATAGAAAAAAGATCAATATTGTAGTAAACTATGTAACCTTCAATTTAGAAACGGAGGTGACAGCTGAAGCTAAAACGTTTATACTTGACTAGCCAGCAGGCTCACTTCGCTCGCCTGCATTTTTCATTTGAGCTTGCTCCCTTCCGTCAATAAGTCAAAAGATACTTTCAGGCTCGATTCAATCACCAGTTTTCTTTGAATTATGTAGCGTAGGGATGCAAAAATCTTTATTCCCATAAAAATAAAAATTCAGTACCTAATTTGTAATTCAGTTATTTCTTAAAAAGCGGTTATGAGAATTATTGTATTTCAATCTAATAGTTCTTTGGAATATGGAACAGAAATGATATGGATAACATCCATATCTAACTTTCTCAAGTATGAATTAACTTGTGAAATGTAGGAAAATGCATTGAACGCAATGAAAAACTTGAGAAAAGGAACCGTCTAAATAACGCTTGGAAAACACTGTATTAGACTGACTATCTTTTGTGTGTCTTTGACGTAATTTCTGAAGTCCCCTAAAGAAAAAATTTCTAGACCCTTATTGAACTTCTGTACCAAATTTGAACATGATCTATCGATTAGTTCCTGAGAAGGCGTATAAACGCAGGAAAACCTTAAATACCACCGTACTTGGGCAGAACTTATTATTCATTCCAATCGTGTTATTCCAAGACACTACCAATATAGTCCAGTCAAGGAAAGATTATAGAGGGAAAAGTTGGGAAGACAATTTTTGACTCCACAGTTCTGTTGAGGGTAGTAAGGAGGTAAACATATCAAAAGTCCTCACCGGGTAGGGGTCCATCAAATCTCCATTTTTGCAACAATACACCAATTAACAAAGGAATTTGGAAAGAAGGTTTTGAACAAAATTTTCGACTAATAACTCTCAAACCATGCATCATAAAAACTGATGCTTATCGTAGGTGTGTAGAGCATTGAATTTTCTTTGAAATTATGTATTATTTCACTATACCAAGTTTCCTCTCATTATTGTTATAGCAGCTTCAATGTAGAGGGTGAAATTTTCATTGCTGCAACAATTGATCGTTTGACAATGATATTGGAAGGGGTGTCTGTGACACAATTTTCGACTTTACAGCTTAATTCGGACTAGCTAGTAGATGAACATAGCAAAAGTGCGCATCTCTATTCCCTCTGTTGAAGGTGTGGAACCGCTGAGTTGACACTTGTTGCAGCAATGAAAATTTCACCCCCTACATTGAAGCTGGTATAACAATGGAAGAAAAACTTGGAATAGTGAAATGATACATCATTTCAAAGAAAATTCAATTCTCTACAAACCTACGATAAGCATCAGTTTTTATGATGCATAGTTGGAGAGTTATAAGCCCTGAAAGAGCAAAACATTGGATAAAAACCTGTTATTTTAACAATTACACATCTTCAAGAGTGAATATCTCGGGAACTGTTGAGAATATCACAAAATTCCGCTAAACAAAAAGTTTAGAGAAATATTCAAGCTTCATTTTTGGATAGTTAGTTTTGTAGGTTCAACGCATTATTCTCAAGATATGAGCGTGAAAGCAATACGCTGAAAAATGCAACTTTTAAACCACCCTCATCCTCTTAGCACATGAGATAGGAATGAGGACTAATATGCTCTCCTTCTAACTAGTCTCAACAAAGCTGCAAAGTCAAAAAATTCGTTTAAAATATTCCCTCCAAATTCCTTAGTCAATTGGTCTATTGTTGCAAAAATGGAGATTTCACACACAACACTAAAACTTTCCTAAATCTCCAATTAAACATATAAATTGGATGTAGAATATCATCCTCGATATCCTAGTCGTGCTTAAAAAAGTTTCAGGGTTGAAGGATTGAAAGGAAATTTAACTTTTATAATAAAATTGCAAACATCGCGAAGATTTGTTTTTCTTTTGAATATCACTTCTCTCAGAATCATGGGGTAGTGCGTAATAATATTTCATATCAAATTAACGGGGAGAATTACTTCTTTGCTATTGGTGTCTGGATAATTTTTATCCGACCTTTATTTTTTTTAATTGATGATTTTGTTTGTCAATGTCAAGACATATCGAGCAGAAAACATGAAATTTTCGACATGCTGGAAACATTTTTGTTTCGAAAGATAAGTGGGTGGTGGAAGCGAGAAAGTTTCTCACAAATAGTTGAAATTATTTTTCCAATTGTCAAAAGTAGTCGGAAGATCGTATTTTGGTCTCCAATGAATTTTAAGGCTGTGCAAAGGCTAAAAATAAACTTTCTACTCGTGATATTCTTCTAAGTTTTTTCGATTTGTATATCATCAAGCTATCAAAATGAAAAAGTTTTCTCAGGAATACATTTTTTCCCGATCATTACTTTTTGAGATATGAGCAACTGAAGTTTGAATTTTTGGGACAGAAAATTTCAAATTCGGTACAATATAAATCCATGAGACTTGGAGGATGGATTCTTCATGATATTGTTGATCTAGTAAAACCAAAATTTTCTGAGAATTTCATTTTTTGAAAAAGTTATTCAATTTACCAAAAATAACTCAACTAAAAGTTATTTTTAAAAATTAAAAATTAAAAATTTTTAAGATATTTTTAAAAATATCTTAAAAATTGATATTTTCAGAAAATTTTTCTTTTACTAGATCATTAATACCATGAAGAATCTATCCTCTGAATCTCATGGATTAATCTCTTACCGAATTTGAAATGTTCTGTCCCAAAAATTTAAACTTCAGGCGCTCATATCTCAAAAAGTAATGATGAGAAAAAAATGTTTTCCAGAGAAAAATTTTTCATTTTGATGGCTTGATGATATACAAATAAAAAAACTTTGAAAAATATCACGAGTAAAAAGTTTATTTTTAGGCTTTGCACAGCCTTAAAGTTAGGAGAGCGGTTGCATGGTATGCATTGTGTACCAAATTACCAAATTATGCTGCAGGCTGGAATTTTACAAAATATTTGACTGAATTATTTCAATCGCAAGCAGCTGATTGCCTCTAGAAAGGCTGTGATGAAACACTGCTTGAATTATTGGAGGCGAGGTTGTCATTTTTCACTATTTATAATCATGTGGCTTGCAATTGCTGAATTTTTCAATCGTTCTGTATTTTGCTTTTGTAGATCTAAGCTATTGATAGCATAAATGGTGGCACACTATTCAGCCTCTATTCTTGACTTTGAAACTCCTGAGAGGCCAAAATACGTTATTCCGAGTCATCTTCACTACAGGTATTAGGTTTATTGATTAACCTGTTCCGGTACCCATCTCTTTCTTGGCCTCTCTACATCTCTTTTTCCAGTAGGCCTATAGCTTTGAACTTCAAGGGCATTCTTCCAGGTGGCATTCTATCCAAATGACTGCACCAGTTGCGTCTATTTTGTATAATTTTTTTATGCAGAGGAGCAAGTGATAAAACCTGCCTTATGTTAGTATTTCTGATTCTATCAACTCTAGTGCAGCCAAATACACTCCTTAGATACCTCATTCCTGCAGCTTGAATTCGACTGTCCATCAAATCCAATTCTCACTCCCATATAGGAGAGTTGGAACTGCAATAGTATTATAAAACTTTAGTCTCTGAATTTAGTCGAAATTCTTGTTGTGTTTTATTTTTGAGGTTTATATGTTTAGTGCCACATATTTTCTGGAAATTCGAAATTTTATTGTACACATCAATATCATTATGTTACAACATTACCAAGGTAGTTGAAATTCTTAACTTGTTCTATTACTTTTCCATTCAATTCTATTTTGGTTCTGATTGGATATTTTTCTTTGAAAGCCATTGATTTTGTTTTTTATAACTGATATTCTCAAATTGTAATATCAGCAACTCTGTCCAACATATAAACTGCTTTTTGTAAGTAATCTTCATCTCTCTGAATTATCACCAAGCCATCTGCATACATAATTGAATTCACAAAATTATGGGTTGAGAGCTGTATACCTGAGTCCACCAAAGTTTTCCATGTGCGTAACATGTCGTCAACATAAATATTAAATAAATTCGGCGATAATACAACAACCTTGTCTAACCCCTTTGTTTATGCCAATGGCATCAGTCAAACCCCCCTTTACTTGCAGACATATTGTAGTATCCACATAAAGGCTCTGTGGAGATTGAATGATATGTTTGGGATATCCTATTGATTCAAGAATTGACCATACAATGCCGCGATTAGCCTTTTTGAGACTGTAGTAAGGAATTGCCGGACCAGATCAAGTCCAAATGAAATGAAATAGTAAAGCACGACCTGCTTTGCTTTGAGAGCTCATCACTGTTAGACCACGTTTTTAGCGAATGAGAGGAGATCATTTAACCGTCGCAAATCTTTCAAGTCTGAGAATAGATTCGAGGAGCTCTTGTTAGTAAATTAACAGACTCAGGCGCTCGACAGTTATTACCGTACTTATTGAACTCAACTCTCTCAACAAGGATTCTAATAGCTTACCGAACCGGTACACCGGTAGTCGCCAACTCATTTCATACAAGTCAAATACAGACAATACCAGAGGAAATAGTATTCTCCCCTTACCTTTTATTTGAATTTTTGTGTACTAGAATGGTTTTGATAATAATTATAGTGCAAAAGTGAAGAAATTTCCTCATAGGTTGTGGAGATTACTATTATTTGTTTCGTTTTCTCATATTTATTCGTTCTATCTCTCATTATTCGTTCTATTTGATCTTATCTACCTATATAATTATTTTACTTTATCAATTTTCTGTTTTTTTTCTCTTAAATATTCATATTGATTAAAACTTTTACAATATTTCCATTAATAAATAAATCCTTAGTTTAAATAATGAAATTAACGTTTTGGTAGAGAGTTAGTGGGGAGGATATTTTTAATATTCTTACCGAAGAATGGACATTGATATGTCCAAAGCTCCGCCAATTTATGTAGATGCATAACAATATAATTATTATCTATAGTTATTATATCACAAATAATTGCTTTTTCATATCATATACAGTTCATTAATTATTTTCTTAGTCTATATTATGTAAATTCATCTATAATTTTGCTGTATTATAAGCTATTGTATATACGTGTATAAGCCAGTATATATTGTAATCTACATAAATAAAGTACTCAATCAATCAATTATCACCCGCATCATCACCCACGCACAAGCATGGAGCTCATGTGGGCATCACCCTCAGCAAAAAATCATGTAAGCTTATTTTTCTCTTTGCAAGTCTTTCACTAAAATTTGACCTAGCCTTTGATTTTTATCCATGGATGATGGAAACTATCAAATTACTGGGTGGTTTCATTATAACAGTGCCTAATTTTAGTTAAATTGAATCAATCATCTGAAATTGTTCAACAAGAAATTGCTGACAATCTGACTCCATAAACTTCAAACTAATAGGAAAAATCTATAGATAAGCCTACATAGTATCATTTTCATGTTTTTTTTTTAAATTGCATCCAACTAAAGCTGGTTATCGCGGTTTTTTCCGTGCTTCAATAAAATCTCTTCCGATTTCGGTGCTCAAGACATCGAAAGTTGAAAGCCTTTATCTACAACAGTTGAAGGCGTTGTTTATTGTGTTTCCACTATTTCAAGTTTATTCTTTATAGTTGATCTGAATTGAATTTTCATTTCCTACAATCAAGTTTTGGAAACAAAAGGAATGGATCGATATAACGTTTTGTGAAAAAGGTCGGTAGGTGGTCCATGCATGATTGGAAAAGATGTCATTGCTGTCATTCAGTTTTCAATCATCGCTGTTTCACAAAACTCTTCCAACATGTTTTCAAATTGAACTTTGAGTACTTGGTCATTCACTATGACGTCAATTGGCTAGCTGACATGTATTACATCATTCCATCTCTCCATGTCACCTACCGCCTACCTCCACTTACTGTGAATTCAAGAGCAATCCTGCACTGTTATCGTGTTCCATAGCTATCTAGTCCATGTTTTACGAGATACTACTCTATATTGTACAGCTGTAGAGGGTCTACTTGTATTGGGGATTTCCCGTCAATATCATCCTGTTTGTGATGAGTTAATTATAATAGTTGTTTCTATCCAGCCATTTTAAATTTATCTAATCAATTAGATCACGTATTCTTTTAATAAAAGTGACTGCTTGTCCACTGTCAGGCAATTGAAATCTCAAAATCACTTGGCGGTAGTTTGGAACTCTCCTTCAGCTGTAGGTCTTCTCAACCTTCCCATTACCGAACAACAAGCCTGGGACTCATATGCTGGGCAATCATCATCTCAAAAGAGAACTCCCCATTACATAAAATATTCTTGATAATCATTTCGTTATATACTAAAGAGTTCCTTTTGAAATCTCCAATATTCTTCTCACGTTTTACAAATATCTGTATGGAGAAACGCGATACTCATCTCGCATAATATACCCGGGCTGCTCTAAGAAGGCTCAACTGCTGTATTCAATAAGATGATAATAGGGTAGCATTCTGTTGATGCCAGATTCAGATTGATACGGCTTGAAATAACCGAGGATCAGTACAAACTTTTATCAATTGAAGTCTTTTTTTATGGGGCTTTTTTGAAGTCTAAGGATTCAGAAATTTCAAAATCCACTCTCCTACATCTTCAAGATTTTCAACTCATCCTCACGATTCCAAACTTCCTTAAATGGTGAAACTACTTACCTCCTAGATGAACGAATTGTACTACGCATCAATGATTATTCAAGGACTGTGATAAAGAAATGAAGATGATGGGGATGGGAGCACTTATCCATTCATTCATTGATAATTTGAAACCTATGATTTTTGTCTTCTACAACCTACATCACGTGTAGACACAGTGTTTGTAAACACCAACCGCGGGGGATGATGCAGGGTGACGTAGGGGAGGGGGAGGGTTGTGTCGGCACATGCGCAGTGGCTTCCGAGGAGAGTGACTGGCAAACAATAATTATTGTGGTGGAAATGGTTCAGTAGTCAGCGCGCGCTTCGAGCTGATCTAATGCACGGTGCTCGTTGGAGACCGTCGCGACGCATGTCGTCATCAGCTGTCATCAGGCATCATCATCATCGTCATTTTTCGTCAGTAGTGGCGGTGCTGCCTTTGGCCTTCATCTAGTGTGAATGTGGCGCCTAGTGGCGAATCATTTTTTGTTGTTGTTGTTAAGTCACCGCAAGTGCCAAGTGCGGTGCTACCGGCCGATTATAGTACTTAATTGTAGTTGAACCCCCCGCACTAACAACCCCCCCCCCATACACCATCATGCCTGTGCGACGTGGCCACGTGGCGCCTCGGAACACCATCATCGAAACAATCATCAGAAAATTCGACACTCACAGTAAGTACTGTACTAGTAGAGGATACTTTTAAAACTTCATTTGGGAGTGACGTAGGATTACAAATTGAATGTGAAGTTCATGAGCGTCTTTGTATAGAACTGATATGAATACAGGATTATCTTCTCTTGGTTTCAGTGGAGAGTACTTGAAAAAACTGCATGTAGGGTTGACGTGAACGCAATTCAAATGTGAAGTTCTAGAGTTTACTTGTAGAAGTGTTATGAGTGCGGATTTATATTTTTCTGTTACTTCATTCAGTAGAGACTAATTCATTCAGGATTAACATGGATGCAAATCAAATGTGAAATTGGTGAGCGTTCTTGTTGGAGAGTTATTATAGATGCTGAACTATATATTTTTTCATCCACAATACACCAGTCTGGATATTTAAAATGAGAAATCAAGACAAAATAATACTCATGATCGCCCGATATTAATGTTCCATCATGGATGTTTGTCATAGAACAATCTCATATCAATGGAAACAATAAAATGAAGTCTTTCATCCTTTTCTGGTACTTTATCCGAAATAGGTTTCTTCATGAACTTCTTATGGAGTAACGTATAGAAGTGCAAATGGAATATGAAGTTCATGGATGTCCTTGTGGAAATGATTGCAAAATTATCTTTCATACGCACTTCATTCGGTATAGGTAACTTCAACAACCTCTTGTTATTCTGACGTTGATTCAAATGAAATAATTTGAAGTTCTTGAGAGTCCTTGTAGTCGTAGAAGTGATATGATGCAGAATTATCATTTTTCCATCAGGCTACATCAGTCTGGATGTTCCAAATGAAAAAGGAAGTCAATGCTGTTACTAAATATCCGTGATCGCCCAGTCATATCATTTTTCCAGTATGGATGTTTTCCTGTGAAAAATCACGCCAATGCAAACAAGAAAACTAATGAAGTCCATGATCTGATTTAGAAATTAAATAATGTGAAATGTGAGTTTATATTGCATGATCATCTTTGGGGAACTAGAAAGTCGAGAAGCAGGCTAAGAATGACTGGTCCATTTGTATTATGTTTAGAAAAGAACCAATGCATTAGCCTAATATTATCATGGAGAGCTGAAGACTATGCAAATGAAAAATAATTGATGTTTTTTGAAAAACGTCGAAAATATTGAAAATTAGCATTATTGAAGAGAATGTAGCCCACGTGAATTAAAAAGACGACCCAAGGTCCCAGGAGAAGTGATATCAACAGAAAAAACAATCTTTGATTATCACTACAGTACTTAACAGTATTTTCAAGAAGCGAGCAGAACGAGTGTGTCGCGTTCGCGTTATAGTTCTCAGTTTCGATCGATGCCACAAATCAGTTGTTGTTAATTATAATAAAACATTTTGAATGTCATCCTGGTGAGCAAAATAGAGACTAACCGTACTGTCCACTCCCCTGCTTCACAATACATCATAGAAAAGTGAATATAATATACTGTATTTTTTATATAATAAGACAACTCAGGTTTTGGTCAAAAAACGTTGAACATGACACATCATACGTGGAACTACAATCACATGTATATTGATATATTGGATCTATTGCTTATATTGCTAGTCTAATCCAGGAGTAGGCCACTCACCGGTATAAAACTTCATAACTGATCGGGTTCACAAGAAGTTAGATGATTCCACTCCTCCAATCATGAAATTTAAAATGTAATCTGCAATTGCCTACGGTACTGAAAATGCAATCAATTCACAAAGATGGAGTTTCGATCTCCATATTCACTTTCCCCGATAGGGCACGATGTGCAGTGATTTGTTTTAGTTTTGTAAAAGTTAGTTGAATGCAAACTCAAATTATACTCTGATTGAAACAAGCTGGAACTTTTTGAATGAAAAAGCTCACTTGAGAGCTTACTCATGTAAAGTTAATTTCGGAATAGAGCTAGGGGTTCAATTTTTAATCTGTCCATAAAGTTTACTTCAAAATAAACTTTCCACTTTCAGTGAGTATTCGAGATCCCACTAGCTCAGTTTTCATTGTTCATCAATATTGACAATAATATATTTTCCGTTATATTTTGCATATGAAATTAGTGCCGGTTATTGTTCAATGACTTTGTCGGATAGATGAAGTAATGATCAAGTATGTCCTATTGAGAAAATATGCAGGGAGGAGTGCAACAACAAACTACTTGTCAATAATGATAAAAAAGTAGCTCATTGCAAAACTGCATCACATTTCCACAAATGTGCAATTCAGTCATTACGTTTATTATTATTCCGGTGGCGGTAGTCATAGATATATAGAGTTTGGTACACAGTAGAAGTATACTGTATGCAGAGTTTCAAGGTAAATCTGTATTCAAACTAAAAGTGAGGTTTACATTCATTGACTCATCTTATAGCAGCACACGCATTTCATATTTATTGTAGGATGAATTGATGAATTAATAATATGATCAGATATATTTAACATGATTAAGTTTCTTATTCAATGAGATACATTTAAAATATCATTTCAACCTTCAAAATTCCAAATCTTCAAATCATTATTCCTGGACTAAAAATGAAGTGACGAAGCAGTGTGGTATATCATAACCTCAACCTTTAGACAACATTAACTTTCTATCAAAATTTTTGAAGAGAAATAATACAGGCTCAGCCTAGTTTCTCCTTCAATGTCATAATTATATTATGATTGTAGTATTTTATACAATAAATGAATGAATGAATGAATGATTGGGTGGGGATGAACTCATGAATGGAAAGAGAGATACAGTATATCTTATGAATTGAATTTTTCTATGATCTAGAATTACTTTGAAAGTCATTAAAGTATTTCATTTCTAGGTTACAGTTTTCCAGAGTGATAAGTATTCTCATTATTCAGTAAAGTAACTTTATTCCGAGAACTGGGTCTATTTTCATAGAAAAGTATGTTGTGGATCGTAGATAAATGAATTGATGACAGAAACTTCATATCAAGCAATCGTTTACGGGAAACCAATTTGCAAGAAATAAATCGCTCTTTCATTGTGTGAATACATCAATTTGCGATACAATAATACATTAAAAGCACAGCAACTATACTAAAAGTAAAGATCAACTATGAGAACTTTCATTGATTGTTGTTCTGTTGATTGATTAGTTTATTGACTTGTTCTAACAAATTTCAACGTATATTTGTTGTATTCTTTCCTTGTGCCAAATGTCACTCAACAAAACAAAACTATAAATAGGCCTACTTGATAGAGATTCACACTGTTCATACATTATTGATTCCAACGTCAGCTTAGGCACTAGGAGAGTTTACACTGTCTGTGAAGGTAATGAAAGTGAACATTCAGGAGAAAAAGAATTTTTCATCAAATGAAAATCAATGAAAATTAACGTTTCCCAAGATGTTTCGTTATTATCATGCTAATAGTTTCTGGATGGAATTATCAGAGGCAAAAGTGTTCCAGTATTTTTTTTTTGTTGAAGGCAAGATTCTAGCGCTAACAAAGTGATCCTAGCTTTGTACTTTCTTTTCTGGTTTGGCATCTGCATTGATATTGAGCTGCCGTGAGGGCTGCCATTTCGTACAATTGGGCTGGTAACCTGATACTCACAATATTAGGCCATCTCTAACCGTTTCGTATCACGATGCTGAACTCCAAATAAAAACGAGAATAGGCCACTGTGTTATCAGTGGTGCCATCTTGCTGACTATTCTCACTCTCAAGCTACAAAATTGCATTATTCTGAATTTCTTCTATTCTATTTCGACATAGTAACTATTATTGTTGATCGAGTTGTGATTGTAGCAGCTAGGGTGTTCATGCAAAATACCCGTTAAAAAGCTCACTACACTCATACACATTCCTACTTTCCCTTTCGGACGTTACTTTGATAGTTGGTAATTCAATCAGAAAATTTTGTACATCGAGGTTCCAGTATTTTGAAAAATTTCACACATTCCAGGCGTACTAATATTTCTTTTCAAATATATCGTAACTGAATAATAATTTCAAACTTGATATTCTCATGGTAAGCTGGATATATAAGTGTTCACACGATTTCTATTCCATCAACTCAATCTATTTCATTTTTTTATTTGGTAATATTACAATCAAAATAAACTGTGAAGAACAAAGTCACCAATCTTCACGGCTGAATAACTAACGATGTCAGATTCCCAAAACTCCCTCACAAAATACTCCTAAATACTATTCCAAAGGTATTTAGAATATCTGGTCTCATTAAATGATTCAAAATTGTGTTCTAATATTTATATATTACATTAAATATTATTTGGTGTAATAGATATACTAGGTAATAACTTGTTTAATCATCATAAATATTTTGAAAGAAATTCTCTCATGATTCGTGAATTTTATGATAGTTTTAGAACATCAATTTCACATATACATATAGTAACGCTAACATACGATTTGTAGAATCAAATTACGACTCACAATCTAAATTCATCATTTTTTGCTGCCTCTGTCTGCTCTCGATTCGATTCCAATGGATTCTGGCACAGACTTATCGATTACATTCCATGGATTCTGTCCACTTGGATTAAATTTCTCTGGTCTAGAATAGAATATTTTCAGTCTTACATCTTCGAGACAGCTTTGTGTCAAATCTAAGTATGTAAATTGAACGATATGTAATCTTTTCTCTATTTATACTATTATATTGTATGAATATTAATCATGTGAATGTTATTATCGTTGAAATGAATGTGGAGTATGATCATTTTGAAATTATTGCCTCAGAGTTGTAAAAGCATTATTATAGAAAGAGTTATTCCGGAAAAAGTAGCGTTGAAATCTTATTGAAATAATATTGATGATAGAAAGGGAATTGAATTTATCAATATCAATAACATTGATACCCCAATTCGAATAATGTTCAATCCTGTATTTTGGAAACACAGATCTCAACCATCGTATTTGTCGTTTTCCCACTGGATAAGTTATTCTTGGTCAAATTCGTCCTTATTTTATCGTTGATAGCATCTACATCCGTTGTTCAGTTTTGCATTTCCTTAGCAAAAACTCATCAGATCCCTTTCTCAGCTTCGGAAAGGATCAAACACGTCCTTCAAGTCTTTTACTTGGGAGGAGGAAGTATTTCAGTTGCAGCCTCACTTGATTAATCTGTTTTCTGTTCTCTGAGAATTAATCAAGTGCTTCCTCTTCCTTCCCTGGCTGCTCTCGTGCTTTGCCTCACTTTTTTGTTGTTCAAATCGCTAGTGATTGGCGTGATCCATTACTCTTAAAGACTGCTAAGATATTCCAGTACTTGGATCTTGAATACATAAAAAGTTCAAAGAAATTACCCGCCAAATTTTCACTTATACAATGCAGGTAGTCAACGTTTCATTGATTTTCTGTCTCTGGAACCCAATTCATCATTGATAATTATCAGAAACTACTCAACTCCAAATGAAAGCATTACTGAATTTTGATACTTGAAGTATGAATGAAGAAGATAAAACGTGGGCTTAACTATTTAATTCATATCCAACTTGGTTCCATATTCCAATGTTGAAGTTATGAAATCCAATTTGTTTTATTTTTAGGAACATAAGTCCCTGGAATAACGACCTTCGTATCTTTTCATCAAGTTTAGACTTTGATCGTTCAGTTTCTGTCATGCTTTTTGAAATCTTCCTCAACTCTCTCGTAATATTCGCATACACTCTAAATATGCGTGTAAACTCATTCAGAGTTAATAATTCTCGTCAAACTTGTGTTACAAATCTTTAATTCCAATTTATATTCGTTTTTCATAATCTTGATTTCAATTAAAGTTATAAAATACACGTATCAGTATTTATCTAGACTTCAGGAACCATCATTAGCAATCATTGAACAATAAAACTTGGATGTCATCGTTAATGTGTTTCAGCAGTTCACATGATCCATTTCATCGATGATCAATCAATCATTTAATTGAGCTGAATATCAATGGCATTCATCGTTTCAGAAGCCAAAAGCTGGAACGCTCGTTATCCAGTGACTGATTTCCCACAGAGCTGACAGCGAATTCATGGAATCAACACGCTAAACCAAATCCTCAAATTCTCGAGTTTAATAGCATTGAGATCATGGGGGCACCACCAATTTACTACTAGAGCCTACTTACTGATCAATAAGGCCCATTAACTAAGTCTCACCACTTGTATAAGGCCGTTTCCACATTAGAAGTGGAACTATTCTGATTTTCCTGTTGTAGACTGGACTTAACTGTAAAAATTAACATGTCCAGTCTAGTAGTTCAACTCACATTGTAATAAATAGTAGAATCTTCAGAGTGATTTTGATGTGATAATATCATATTTTATATCCGAGTCAGTTAAAATTCCTCATCTAGGTTTCTGCATAATCTCTCATATCTCGAATATATGTGTATAAGGTTAACCCGTTCATCTATTTGATTGGGTTACGATGTACGTGGTTTCCGTCTATCAATGGCGGGGGAGGGGGGAGAAACGTTTAATAAGATTGAATATGATTGAAAAGTTTAGAATGAGAGAAAAGAAAAAGGATAATATTAGGAGATGGATAGATAAATTGTCCTGTTTGCACACTTTAAGATAATAAGTATTGCGAGTGGAGTTGAGGTAGCAAGAACTTTAAATACGAGTATCGCATGAAATAAAGACGTAATCTTACGATAATAAAACAAAAATCGATAGGATGTTACTCATCACTCGATTTGAAATAGAAGGCGACGAAGATTCACAAGTTATTTAAAACAGTCAAAATCAATGCGACTGTGTTTTCAATTTTGTGATGAGCTCTTGGGTCTTGTGGGAGTATGGAGCCAGTATGTGAGTTGATTGGACAAAGAAAAATTGGAGAAAGAAGTGCATGCCCAGATATTGATGATTGAATAAGGCCGCGTTGGCGGGTGGGTGGACTGGGAGGGGGGTTCTGAGGCGGCGGTGGCATTAGACAGAGATTGATTTGGTCAATTTCAAAGGTAAAGGCAGATTGCAGTTTTGTTCCAAGGTTACACCACAGGGACAACCTGACTTTGAAGCTTTCGTGCTGCAAAATCAGGATAAACCATAACTTTACATGATTAATTCTTGCTGTGTTCGGTCGATCTGACATCACAAAATAGTTATCAGAAGAGTTTTGAAACGTTCTTAACTTGAATTATTGGTCAACAGGGAAGTTGTTCTAATGGTCAATTTCCTTTACAAGGAAATAGCAAAGTAATTTCACTGAATCATGTTGATACTTAAATCCACATCTTAAAACTTCAATTCTTATATTTCACTGAGTGTTAAATTGATACTGATATACCAAATTTGAATTTGTATCGTCAAACAAGTTACTTTTGTATAGAATTTATCAGAAAATGAACGTTGTATTAACTTCAAGCATTGAAAACTTTTGAAACAACAACTCTAAATTATTAGTAATGTGATGCACAAGATTTAAACATATTCCTCGAATATTAAGCTTGCTTTAAAAATATTATTCCTAGAGCAAGGCGATTATTTGACAAAAAGACAATGCATGTTTTCTAAGTGTGATGATGAACATTTTTGAGGCTCATAAGTAATAGATTTGTAATGCATGGGATTATGAGTACTCATCGAGTTTTCTGAGTAGCTATCTTCTCATTTATTTGATTCATTTATGATAAACTTTCTCATCTCGTACCCTTCTTCATTCAGATTCGACAAGGTATTATTACATAATCAGTGTTGTTTCAACCTACGTAATAATTATTGTAATAATATCTTCTTGATATATTATTATTATTATATTATTATTATTATTATTATTATTATTATTATTATTATTATTATTATTTGTATTACCTGATATATTTGAATTTTTCCTCGTGAATTACGTGAGCTATTTTGTAATTATTGCTCATTTTTATTCTAGGTAAGTGACTGAGATCATTCATCAATGCTCAATAAGATGCAGAATATCGTGCGGTATCCATATTTTCATCGTGAATATGAGCCTCTGTAGAAAAACTGATTCATAAGGTAAATAAAATATTTTTTTCCTATTTCTACAGCGGAACATACTAATATTATAATATTCAGCAAGTTAGTGGTTGAATAAGCAATCATATTTGAGCGAGTAGGTTCGCATAGAGATATTTCTGTTTTGCGAGGAAAACTATTTTCCAATGTGTCGGCAACTGTCCTGGTTGACGGAGCAACAAATTTTTCCAGAAGCTCTTGACAGCTGTCAGATTTTCCTACGATCCTTAAACGTTGCTACAAATAAACGAGTGTCAGATAAGAAAAATGACTAACTGCCTGGTTGCCTCTTTGCCTGGTTTGAATTTTCTCCCAATTCGTACTTCATAAGCCATGAACAGTTTAAATTCATTCATCGAAATTGGAGTAATTGGCGGGATAGGTTCGATGTCAATGGAAATCTTGTAGAATTGACTTGACAACTCGACATGTTCCATATCAATGTCAATGTGAAGGTGTGTACAGTCTTATCCACCACGATCACGCGCATTTTCCTTTTCATCAGCTAAAGCTCAATATGATGCAGAATATCGTGCGGTATCCATATTTTCATCGTGAATATGAGCATCTGTAGAAAAACTGATTCATAAGGTAAATAAAAAAGTTTTTCTCCATATCTTCATTTGTACAGGAAAAATAATATGAACGATTGTAACTGAATCGTTAAGATGTAAATGTTAACCGCGAAAGTTAACGAACAATTATTGCAGTCAATGAAAAGAATCGCTAAGAAGGTGATCATCACAGGCTGGGGTGTCATCCACCACTCCCGTCATAAAAATTCCATGTGGTGCAATAAATTTTGTCATTCAAGTTTGGGCTGCGTTGCTCGTGAAACACCCATTAGGATTAGAATTCTTCAAATAATATACATTCTGTATCATAGATTCATTGAAAAACAACCTGTAGGCTGTATGCTGCAATAAAGCCTTAAAACTATCTGATAAAATGCTAATACCGTATTGGAATTTTTCCATCAAGTGGAACAAGACGTGAAAGTACTGTTAATTAATAAATATCAACCAATTCCATCAGGATATCATTACAGTTCGAGCAGTGTTGAATACTGCATCAAAGTTTTGTTTGTGATCCAAACAATTTCCAATACAGTTTCCAGTATGATTTATAGTCTGAGTCAGCAATGCTGATACTGTGAGCATTGTTGCAACTGTTCGGAAATGAACGTTTTGTCGAATTTATTGATGGTGGACTTCCTCTTCGAAAAATGTTTAAAAATGTAACTGGAACTGTCCAGTTTGGAAGGCAAATTGCTAGAGGTCGAATATCATACTTGCAAATTTTTATCCCAGTTTCGTTATTGGAATCTATTGATATGCGAACGTGACTGTGTCAGAAACTGGATGTT
>NC_052504.1:56282738-56372055 GCF_014356525.2 Nilaparvata lugens
CAAACAGTTTTGCTCTTAAAATTGAACGTTCTTTATGCTATGTCTTTAGATTTTTTGATATTATAAGAGTGAGAAGCTTGTTTTATTTATTTATTCGTGGATACAATATTACAAATCATATAAATATGATTGGGTAGGAACAACAGGCTTGGCCCAAAACTATTCCATTCCCAAATTTTGATAATGTTACCTGTCCAAAAAATAGTTTATGTTTCTACTGTAAAAAGTTCAAGTTCAATTTTCGTCCGAAAATATATATGAGATGCAAATCTTAAATTTAGAAGAATTAAAACACCAAATTGTAGTTAGATATTACAATTATTTTGCACAGGACGAAAGTCACTCGTTGAAGAGTGGCGCGTCGCAACGCAGCAAAACGGCGCTGGACATGGTGAAGCACTTGTCGCGCGTCATTCTGCTGAGCGGCACTCCAGCGCTGTCAAGGCCAGTCGAGCTCTACACCCAGCTGGTGGCCATGCAACCCAACTTCTTCGGCAATTTGTCAGTACAACTCTTCATTGCATTAGTTATACAGTAGTTGCACTTCCTCATCAAAATCTCTCCCCGATCTATAGTGTGGTTCACGTTGTAATGGCAGTAGAGGAAGATAGGAAAACAACGTTGCTAATTATCTGCCGTGCCACTGCCTTCTATGGAGGATTGTTGATACCAGTATATCTGATGTAATATTAATTGTTCATTCTTGTTTTTATTTATTTCAACAGAAAAAAGTGAGTTACAGAGATATACATTATAACATTTTTTTCAATTATACATTATTCGTCAATAAAATATATTTTTCAATGATAAAATAATTAACTCACATAATTGAGATTGGATATTTTGTTAGTTAATTATATTTCTGAATTGTTGAAACACAATTTGGCAACGTTGCGGAGCTAGAAAATGATAGCGCTATCTGCTTTGTAGAATGATAGACAAGTTTAACATGTACACAAAAAGGTTAACAGATAGACAACACCAATGTTAATCATATACTGCCATTATAACGTGGATCTCACTTACAGAGTACTTGGATATTTGCTAAACAATTTCTATTTTGTTCTGCGTTTCCTATATTCAAATGCATTCAAGGAACAAACAAGGTATTGTTCAGTATTTTGAGAAGTAGATCATAAATGGACCAGATTTTTCTGCTGTTAAAAATCACCAGTAACTTATATATTTTGTGGCACAATTTATTTCATTATTTTTGAATTATTGAAATGATTCACACGTCTCAACCAGTGAGTGCAGAATTTATTGTGATATTTGGCGAATTATTCTACAAATAGCTAATAACAATATTTCAAGTATATCGAGCAATTTGATTATAATGCTTATTTTGTTCACTCTCCGATCACATATCATAAGACATAGGGGGCGATGTACACAGACTGAACAGTGTGTCCTCCCCATCAAATGCTATATAATCGGCGTGGGCAGATTGTTGTCAAGTTATAGGATTGCTCCATAACAATCATCTACTATACCTATAAATAATTTATGAATCATGCATATATCTATGGCTTTGTGTAACAGTCAAGTCACGGTAAATTAAATTCTACTGAATCACGGCGTATAACTTCCTGTTACTTTTTATGTGCTTTGCAATTGTTATGCATTACTTTGTGCATCAATTATTGTTATTTTTCATCTAACTTAGTTCAGTAACTACAGTACTGGTTTATATATAGTAAGTACCTTGTCATATTGTACACTTCACTTGTATAGGCTACTTTTCTTAAATTATTAAAAACCCTTTTATTTAAAACAATTCAAACAACTGGTTGATCATTCTATAGCCATCATTTACATATTTTTGAACAATAAAGAATATTTCATTATATTCTGTCATATACTACTGAAACTTATAACTTTTTCTTTCGCACATATCTATGCAGAATCTTTTCGCTTCAATTTTGATAAATGTTGATATTTTGTCTCGGTATTTGTTTAGTTGAACTTTCATATGATTATCTGTTGATTCAAGTATTCATTGTCTTAGTTATCTTAAAATGTACACTATCTGACTTAATTCTGTAATGTTTCAGAATAGTTCATTTTTTCTCTCAGTCTAAATACTTTTGTCTAATCCAATATTGTTATCTGATTTCTAGCCGTGAATACGCAAAACGTTATTGTGATGCCAAACAAAACCGATTCGGCTGGGATAATTCTGGCTCGTCACACGTCGACGAACTTAAAATTGTTCTCGAATCTAAATTTATGATCAGAAGACTGAAACAAGATGTACTCACTCAGTTACCTTCTAAAGTTAGGTGAGTTGAATTATTATCTGTCAATAATTTATCCGTATCAATTATCAATTTATTAATACATATTTCAGATTACTACAAGTTTTTCATAGTACGTTTACTATGGTAGTAAGTTACATAGTAAGTATCTTAGAAGTTACTCACTTTTTTACTTTGTAAATGGAATACATTTTATACCTAATGAGGAGTTACTTCAGCCTGTCACCAGGAGCGCTAGGTTCTTGATGTAAAATTTATTCAATTAATTTCGCGATGACAAAAAATTAATAATTCATTTCTAAATTTTACTGTGAAATATATGTCGTAATCTGGACTAGAAGTATTCTGTCATAAGTAATAGTAAACTAAATTGAATCCAGTTCTATTAATTTATATCTGAAAGGTACCATAGGGCTGGGAAGTAGCAATCAAGAAGGACTTTATGATAACACAATCTTATTTCTATTTATTTGTAGTCAGAATTGGTTGAATGTTAAGCTCTGTCGTTATTCATAAGGAATGCTGCCAGTCTTGTCAGCTACCACTCAAAGAATGAATTCATCCTTTTTAAAGTCCTTGAGCTAGTTTTCTCAAAAATGAGACCCGTTTTAAACGAATTTGTATCACGAATCTACTATATTCCATTTCATCAAAATCGTTGAAATCGTATTCGAGATCCGTCCGACATACAACATGCATACATATCCACAAAAATACTTACAGAAATCACTCGCTTAATCTAATAGGAATCTGCATTCAGATATATGTGATAATAAAAATAATTGTTTTTTCTTCGTTATTGATGAAATCATCAATTATTCACTATTTCTTCCACTTTCGAATACCTGGAATCAAATAAAGAATTTCATTCAATAAAATACTCATTTTTTTACAGGCAAGTGGTAATACTGAACAGTGATACGATAAAAACAACCAAAGAAATGCAAAGTTTCCATGATACTTTGACGCACGACCAACTGTCACATTCCGAAAAGCGAAGTCAAATTATGCTGTACTATGGTGAAACTGGCAAGAATAAACTGAAAGCTGTTTGGTAAGTTTCAAAAATTTAGTTGCTTCTGGTTAGTAAAAATGCTGCAGCAAATGAATAGTACTATTTATTTTTTGTCTGTTACTCCAAGTAATTTTGATTTGAATCTAATGGTTTGAGTCTCATGCTTTCAGAAGTGAATTTAATTACTGTTTTTCTTTGCTTTTTTTATTTTTTCTAATTTCAAGTATTCCGATTCTGTTTAAGATTTCAAACTTCCTGATGTATTTGTTGTATTGCAGTGAGTACATCGAGAAACTTCTCGACGAGAATAAAAAGTTTCTATGCTTCGCTCATCATCGAGAAGTCTTGGATGGGATCTGCCAGACTCTGATTAAGAAGAGTGTCAAGTATGTATGTTTATTAGCATATCCTATTCTAAATTGATCCGCTATAGTAGTTGAAAAAAATGTTGCCAATAAAAACAAATAGAAAACATAATTGTCGTGATGGATGAGGCATTTTCATACCAGTAGACCTGCCTACCAAAACCCTCTCCATAAAATACTGCCGCCAAATGAGTTTAAGTGGGCTATAAGGTTGTTTTTGGAGCTCCTCGTTAGTATGGAAGTATGGAAGCTCTGCCCTCAAATTTATGTTTTGAGTTCGAGGAAAAGGTATGAGTTACTAGTGGCCAAGTCAGATTTGTATGGTGAGGTGATCGAAATTATCCCATTTGATTTGCTGATGAAGCCGTATAGTTGCATCAGCACTGTGAGTCTGAGTTGTCATGCATCATTATGATCTCGGAAGTCATTTCAACTGACGTCTTTCACTTTCCCTAGGCATCTAGGGAAAGGCTTTCACTAGATATCACAGGCAATTCACGCACATCACCACTCATGTTTTCTCTACGTATTCTTGAATCATTCTTCGTTAGATTTATGCTAAAATATTGTGAATTTCACAATCACAATACTAGAGGCAGAAAAAAATTAGCTTTAAAACAGCATAGACTCCGACTATATGAGAAGATGCCTTCTTACATTGGTGCAAATCTTTTATGAAGCCTTTTGCTTGCAAAATCGAATAACGCTACGCACTAGCACTTGGCGGCAGACTCAAGTGAGGCAGCCATGTTTGTGGGTCTATAACTCGACAACAATTGACGATATGGCCGCACCGATCACAGGGCGTTTGGTGGGGATGATAAGCTCAGCTCTGTGAAAGTCGTCCCCTACCGCTTGTCTGTGTCTAATGATATGTGATAGAAGGTTGAAAAAATGACCCGTGTAATTTTTTGTACTTTGTGACTTTGAACTGTGATGTTTTTGGAATTAAGGTTCATCAGAATCGACGGCAGAGTGCAGACGGACGAGCGCAAACGACTGTGCGACGACTTCCAGACGAACTCTAGCTGCCGGGTGGCCGTGCTCTCCATCAAGGCGGCCAATACCGGCCTTACGCTCACCGCCGCCCATCTCGTTGTCTTCGCCGAACTCTTCTGGAATCCCGGTGTAAGTCCCACTCCCCACACATTACACCATTCTTACTTCTTAATGGCTTCAATTAATTATTCAAAACAAACTTTACTCGGACAGTTTTATTCAAATAAATTTCCCATTAAAATCGACAATTAATTCAATATCAAATTCAATTTTTTAGGCAGTCGGTTCCGGCTGCCTAAAAAGCAGTCGTTAGGTCATGTCAGAGGCCCTGAAATTGATCATTTGCGACCTGAAAAGCTCTAATACCAGACCTGAGCCAGCCAGTTCACTCGATATTTTTTTTTAAATTGAAAAAAATACAATAGATGAATAAAATGTATGATTTAGAAATAATAAATAAGTCATAAATGCCCACTAAGCTTGCAATCAACACGGAAATTCTTGAACTAAAAATAACACGTTTTCAATCCGAAAGGTCCAGCAAAACCTAGGTTTGTTCGCTGTTAACTTAACATATCGATATACTCCCTGCTTCGATATAATATCAATTTCACCTCATCTTATGGAATACATATTTGTTATGTGCATTACTAGCCAGGCTAGTCTAGGCTACTGAAATCGCACCCACCCAATCAATTGCCTAGCTCAAATCAGTGCTTCAAATTGTGCATTGTTAAATTTGTTTGTTGATGTTAAATCTAATAAAAAAGGTTGTGCTATTTGCATTGATGAATAATTTAATAACGAAGTGATACAAGTTTTATTGAATAATAAATTTTATTTCTTCATTTTGTTAATATTGAAGAAATAATAGATTAAATTTCTCTGTAACTGGAAAGAGCCTATTCTACCCATTATGATATTTTCTCTTCCAACTATCATTTCAATCATTCAAATTAAAATGTCAGTGTGTTGTTTTCAAGTGTGGTGAAATGAAACAGTTGTATTCAACAAATATTTGTAGTGCTCTCTCATCATTTTGGAGGAACCAAGTTTTAAATTTCTTGGAGATGCTCAACCTGGATGAATTCATGAATTTCAGAGGCAAAATTCCAATTCTCAATAGGTCAAGAATGGATAGTAAATTGAAAAAGTAGCTCTTTAAAATAAAATAATTAAATAGATTATATTTATGAACCAATTAATCTATTCTACAAGTGAACAAAAACAAGGAAAAGTGTTGGCACAGAAATGAATCGATCCCTTCTCATTAACAAAATGCACTCTAGTACTGATGACAACTGCGAAATTGAGCTAGTTGTTTACGGCATGTGGTTTTTGGAGCATCACCTACCTCACTGTGAACTCGTCATGAATGATGTGTGAGAACGATTCCAGTTTGCTTTGCGTTGCTATCACCAGTTGCTTCATGTATGTATATCCACTGTGGGCATGAGCTTATTATGCCGCCTTTCCTCATGTCAAGTATTTGCACACAATGTGATAAATAAATAAATAACTTTATTTGAAGGACCTGTTCCAAGCGGAAGACAGAGTGCACAGGATTGGGCAAGTGGACAGTGTGCACATCCAATACCTGTTGGCCAAGGGCACTTGCGATGACTTCATGTGGCCCCTCATCGAAAGCAAGCTCACCGTTCTCAACAAGGTCGGTCTCACCAGTGACTCGCTCAAAGACACTGCTGACGTCACCGAAACCAGTGTCTCCAAAACGGTATGTATTCAAGTGCAATGAATAATCGTTTTCTTAGGGTCTCATTACACCTTCATATTTTTCTAGAACGTTATTAAAATATATATTTCATCCAGTAATCGTCGAATCCAGATTAGATTGTTATAAGATATGTGGACTAGCATATAATTATTATTATATTGGAATAAACCTTATACAAAATTCAAGTTGATACCTTTCACTGATGAACCTTCCAAGCAATCGTAATCTATATAAATATGTATTAATTTACAATGTTTATTTGATATTATTTATAAGTTTTTTGAAGAAAATGAGTGTAATATTTGAAGGAGGATAAACATCACCTTAAATCCTTTAATTTTCTCCAGATAGACACATATTTCATGAAATGCAAGGCACAGATCGGTTATCAAGAGCTGACCTATTAATGAAAATCTTATATAGAAAAATATACAGATCTGATGGGGCCAACATTTGGGTATCACTGTTTGATTAAACTTTATTTAGCCATTGTTTATTTTGTTTTTGTTTTTTTCTATTAGATTATGCCATTCATTTTCAAATTAATAATATCAAACAACATCAGAGCATTGAAACAATGATTTCATTCATGTTTTACGTTCTGCTGTGATTATTAGGAAGTATAAATGAGATGGCAAAGTTGAATTCAACTTATTCAAAGTAGGCTACTGCTTTTTAACATGTTTATTGTATAAGTGAAGCTTTTTGAACAAAACTCAGATTATATTCGAACTTCGATTAAATTTAACCGTTATTGAATGTCACGAGTCACGAGAACTTATTAGAGAATGGGGTGACGTCTTTAATCAGCGGTTGATCACGTTTACACCTAAAAGACGCACGTGCAACCAGATCTAAATGTTATAACATTGTGCAGTATTATTATTCTCATTTATTCTGACGTGTCTATTTAGTTACGATGCGAATGACACTGATGTAAAATAACATTGGTAGATAAAATAATGAGGTAGTCCTTGTGCTATTTTTCTTGCAAATTTAGGTGTTGACACAGTCCAAGATAAGGTTAGTAGTCTTTCATATGCACAATTTCTATACAATTTTAGTCCGAAATAGACATGGAAACTATTTATTTTGAATTTAGATGGCTTAAATTAATGAATTAATTGGAAATATTTCACTCAATAACTAGAAATCTCAGGACGTAATCACGAAAAAATAGAACGTGTCATTCAAAAATCACAGAGAAAATTTTCAGGATGAAAAAGAAGTTCAAGATCAAGAAGAATGATGGTAGAATAGAAACTTCTATTCAAACAGAGAACAATAGCTGGTAATCCCCAATAGCAAAAACTATTGCGGTTTGCGTGAAAACTAAGTTGCATGGGAACTTACTAACTGGAGTTAGTAAATCTCTTTCTTAGTCTAATATCATTAATTTAAAGTTGAGAGTTAACTTCTTGTTTGAAAGGACTAACTTTGTAACGAAGAAAAATGCAGATAAAAATAAGAATAGGTTCAAGAAAGAGAAGAATAAATTGAATAATAATAAAAATGAGAGGAAGAAGACGATTAAGATGAAAAAAGAAGAATAGGCCTATTGTTTTACTGTAGCACAACCACCTAAAGTAAACTCTTAGAGGTGTGTGTGCCTGTAGTTAACGAAATCGTAGTTTATCATAAGATATTTCCCTTTGAGAAGTGTGAATAGTTATTATTATTCCACCAAAAGCAGGCAACTTGTTTTATAGATTCAAAAAGTACTGGTTTATTATTCAATAAAGTTATAATCTTCATTTATTCTTTTCAGAACTTCTAACATTATAATTATTATGATTTCAATAAATACGAATGACTGGTGGTTGATTTCCACTTATTTCATAGGTAAAATTTATTCATGGCTCAAATAATCAAGTTTCAAATCTTGAAACTGTGAATCCTGTATATTACCAGGATAATTTGTTCATAATCCCAATTAATTCTGCATTTACGTATTTATAATAATATAGACTATATTATAGTCTCAATAAATTATTCAAAAAATTTAACTGTGTGCAATGTTTATTCGAGGATGGAATTTTTTTTTAATTATTGTTATTCTTCTTCTCAAGCTTTCACCCTCACTTGAACTGTTTCTCAATAATCAAACTCCATTTTCACTTACATACATGTTGAGTTGAGTCCGATCTCAAATACTGTACTCTGCACTCTATCTATGTATCAATGTATTCACTCCAGGCTCAAGATAATATTGATAACGATCCCAATGTGGTTCCAGGGCCTTGAAATTCTTCCGGACGTGGTACTCATTTACTGTTGAAAATGTGAAATTTTATTTATTGCAATTTTTTGATTGCTTGAGTATGATACTGATTATCTTTATTGTATTATTTATAATTTAAAGAAAATAAAAATCTCAGTACCCTTTTTTTAAAATATTTTATTGCAACATGTTTCAGTCATGACACCAATAACCCCATTTTTGATAGAATTTAAACCCAAAATTTACAGTCCTAGTTCATAAAAACATATGAATACACTAACATATGATCAAAATAAGAAACTTCCAGTAGTATTTATTTTTATTTAATTCATATCACTTGAAAATGGCATAAATGACCGAAACATGTTGTGATAAAATATTTAAAAAAAAAGGGTACTGAGATTTTTATTTTCTTTATATTTATTTACAAGTAGCTCTATACAGGAAAGAGATATTTATAATTTTCCTGTTTTCAGAAACAGCCAAATATCACAGACTTTCTGAAAGATGTTCGGTTTGATGATGATGAGGATGATGATCTTTTAAACAGTGTCATGGACTCTTTCGATCAATACACGTAACACTGTACTCAGGCTAACTTCCTCCATTGTACGCTCAGTTCTTAATATTGTAGGTACCATTTATATTATTATTTTGTTAATTAGTTTATAATCATCAAATGCAAATTAAACTTTTATATAATAATAGTGGGATTTTTATCTAGTCATCTTTTTAAATTAATTTTAAACCTGTATTTATAAACCTTGGATTATATAAAGGTAAATAAATAAAATGTGTCCCAAATAAGGTGGTTGGTTTTCAATTGACTTTAACTTCAATGGATTTCAAGTTTGATTTTCTTACATTTCTGAGTTTGTGAAGTTGCTAAATTGAATAACGCGTCATAATTATTAACAAAAGTGGTACTGCAACCAAGACCCACAGCTGAATCCTTCACCTAATTGAACTCGGGTACTGATGCTGGTCAATCTTAATACATTCTCTGGATTGATCGCCATTTTATGACGACGTCCACTAGATTCACTACTTCTCACTGGCTCATCGCATTATGGATTCACATATGGCTGTCAATCCAGAAAGCGTAGACACTGTACCATCATCAGATTTGTGTTGAAAACCATTGAAGTTATAGTTATATAAAAACCAATCGATCTTTTTGGGACACCTACATATAAGGTTTGTTATGAAGATCACAATTTTTCAACTATTAACCTTGGCTACATTATTTGAAACTCGTTGAATACGTCTCTAATAAGCATAAGTTGTTTCATAAATATAATAATGCAGTATAAGGTGTAACGTAACTATTAGTTGAATTCCAAGGTGAAGGTTTAAGAAAAGCTTTAAAATTTCAACATATTTATTTAGACAAAGCATATTTTTGTTACATGAATCACACTAGCCATTCAACAACGATTTCATGATCAATGATTTGCAAAATTCAAAATTTGGGTTGTCGAAAAGCTGATAAAATCTCAAATAGTACTAACAAACACCTATCATCCATTTATCTGTAATATTAAGAAAATGAATAGAATAATATTGATAGTACTGAACGTTTGATTGTGAAACTATTATGAATCAATTCAAAGAAATCGTTACAATGTAAATGGAACAAAATGCTATAATCAAACGCATCTCTACTACTATTTGAGCATATATAGAATCATTTTATTTTATACACCATTTCAATACTAAAAATTTAACAATGAAATTTCGTCATAATACCACATAGACACACACCATTTAAACATTTTGGCACCTTTATTGAACATTTGAGCATTGTCTAACTGATTTTCAATAACTGTAATAGAATTTTCTGTGCAATTTCGGCGTATAATATACGAAAAGATCATTATGAAATAATCTAAACAATCAAAAATCTATTTACATGCGATAAATATAATATTTAATTGTGAAGGACAACGGAGAAGGCCTAACCACCCCCGGACCCCCTGAGAAAGAGAATGAAAAATGTATCAGGAATAAAACATCATTCCACATCTACTATACTCAACTCAGCTGTTTGATAATTCGACTAGAATCTAGAATAACCAGAGAGTTTTAGAGAATCGTTTCTCACCCTCAGGATGAAAGTTTTAAATTTTTCTGCTATCGATAAACTACCTAAGGAAGAATAAATTATGGTAGAAGCGACCCGGGTTTTCTTTATGAAGATTGTCAGATCTATACAGTTATAAATGATAACAGTGAACTCAGTAGGAATCACTAGTTTGTTTGCTCTAATAAGTTCATAAACATAAAAATTTAGTGTAATCTGCACTTCATTTAAGAATTGTCTATTATCAGATGAGTGGAACTCATTTATAGGATTCAACAGCTTTTAATTATCTTCTGACAATAAGTCAAAATAGTATAATTACTCCTAAATTGCATTATGCATCTTATGCAGAGTCTTGAGATGACATTTTTAGAAACATAAAATAGTACATTGAATAATAACACTATTTGTTCCAACTAATTAGAACAATTGCAGCATGAACGTGCTGATATGTTTTTCAATACATATTCTGGATTGCTTCAGATAATTTAGGCAATAGCCTGTTTTTTCTTTTCCGATTCTTGTATTTTTTTTTTGCTAACCTTATAAATAAATAAATAACTTAAATTAAATAAATAAATTTCAATTGGTTTACAATATTATTTTTGAAATTTGCCTTCAAAGCATAATCTTTCCTGAAGGTCTTGAACGGAAAAAAATTGCAAGGAAACTCTTTCATGGCAATTATTCAAACTGAATTGAATTCTATTTTCTTCTATTTTAATTGGCAATTTTGTCTTTGAGTTCCATTTGAATTTTAAAATCAATCTAGAAACAATTTCATGAAAATTTCTTTGGATGATTAGGCTAATAAATAAAATGTCATTTGATGATTTACAATTTCATATAGAGTAAATAATATCAGATGATGCCCCATATCATCCACTCAAATTCAATGCTCTGTGTAAGCAGGATGATGCGTTATGTCTGTATTAAGGGAGCTGGGAGATTGTTTCTTTAATGAAACTGTGAAACCTTTCAACGTACATTAATAATATATTTTCAGTATTCAAAAATAATATTTTACATAATATACTATTATTATTTTGGTGCCAATAATGCAAGATCAACACTGAGATAAAAAGCAGGAGGAGGAGTACAACAATAGGTCAGTCCATCAAGATTATGCAATAAAAATTAATTTGCTTGTGTTTTTTACACATAGCTCACCTATCCTCACCTCATGTATGTAGTTAATTACTGTACACTGAATGAGAATCCAATATATACAGAGTCCAAAAGCGCAGTATTCTTCCCAGTTTAGCACAATGATGCTTTTAGCTCAATGATTAGCTCATTTTAGCACATCTCAGGATCAGGACTATGTTTAGCTCAATGACGAAGGACTCTCTCAAGTAACATCAATAACCCAACAAGCCTGGCAAATAACCCAAGTTTCTGTTGAGCACACAATAACTCAGCAGTTTCTTTGGTACACTCGATAAAACAGGCGTCTCTTTAGTTAATGCGATGATGGAAAACTGTGGCTCTATTCAACACATTCTCATCCAGCGGTCTGAGTCTGTCTCATAGTAGCCTCAGCCTAATACAATAATTTGGGACTGTGTTTAACGCTCATCGCTGAAGTCTCATAAGTTATAATACAATGACAGAGTTCTCTGTCCAGCACAATAATTTAGTTTTACCTAGTACTCCCTGTCACAGATAGTAATAACTTTCTGTTCTACTTTCTGTATTTTTTCGGTCAAAAACTCATGCATCGGTTTTACACCCAATGGCTCCAAGATAAATAGATGTAGTGGAATTCACTTGAAAATGTCACCTAACCTTCCTAATA
The DNA here is from genome assembly GCF_014356525.2 of Nilaparvata lugens. Classification (NCBI taxonomy): domain Eukaryota; kingdom Metazoa; phylum Arthropoda; class Insecta; order Hemiptera; family Delphacidae; genus Nilaparvata; species Nilaparvata lugens. The sequence goes on from NC_052504.1 coordinate 56,295,213, forward strand.
ACATCAATGCTTCCCATCCAATCAATGCCGGCAGTGTGAAATGAATCTCTTCAAAGAAGGTTAATAGATCTATTCATCTTGGAAGTTTGTTTAGGTCTGTGATCGGGGACTGTTTTTAGCAGCTCGACAGAGGACTCTGTTTAGCACCTCGACTATTGGATGAGTGGCGAGCTCTGACTGTCGCTGAAGTCAAGTGCATAGTACATGTCCGAATTGTCCATAGCGGGATAAGTGCGTGACGCCAGCGGCTGCATGTGCTCGCGTTCCACGTCCAATCGGCTGCAAACGAAAAAGCAAATACCGTACTGAAAATAGCAAATAAAATATCGTAATCTGAATCCATTCATTCTCAAAGACAAATAATAATAATTTATATCGGTTCACACAGCTGTTTCAGCAGCGTATGCTAAATATAATAGTATTGCTTATAATTATCACTAGCCGTCAGGCTCGCTTCGCTCGCCATATCCGTCTAGCCAGGGGGCTCCGCCCCCTGGACCCCCGACTGGATCGTCCGAGAATGAGATCAGCAGGCTCGCTTCGCTCGCCTGCATTTTTCATTTGAGCATTTTTATCATATGTTAGAGCAATCCAGTCGGGGGTCCAGACTAAACGTCTGGCTAAACAGATATGGCGAGTGAAGCGAGCCTGACGCCTAGTAATATAATATTCCCAGGATTGAAGTAGGAATGCCCAATCAATTTTTCCGCGATAAATGCATTTAAATCTTCAACTTGGTGCCAACCTAATATAGTCAACTCAACTTAATACCAACCTGACAAAATTATTAATTTAGTTGCCAGTTAACAACTGTTTCGAAGAGGTACTCTATCTAGATTATAGTTCTATAGTAACATATGATATGGAAATTTCAATTATAATTAAGAGATTGGGAGAAGAAGAATATACATGCTAAAAGACGAACTTTAAACCCTTAAAAACAACCCTTAGAGTTAAAATATTGCCAAAAGATTTCTTAGTGCGCCTCTAAAGGGCCAACTGAACATACCTACCAAATTTGAACGTTTTTGGTCCGGTAGATTTTTAGTTATGCGAGTGAGTGAGTGAGTCAGTCAGTCAGTCAGTCAGTCAGTCAGTGAGTGAGTGCCATTTCGCTTTTATATATATAGATTAAACGAAAATCCAAATTAAATGCTGTAATTCACCCCGAAGACTTCTGCTACTGCAAATATTGACAACAGGGTAAACAGCTATAGTGAGGTCCACGTTATAATGGCAGTGTAGAAAAGATAGGAGAAAAGGGTTGCCAGATCTCAGCCTTGCCACCCAAACAGCTGATACTGGAATATCTGATCAATTTAACTGCTCATTATTGTTGAAAATACCTAGTTAATCATATTTTATTTGTCAAGAAATTTTCATGATTGAGATTGAATATTTTGTGAATTAGTTGAATTTCTACATTGTTGATAAACGATGTGGCAACATCGCAAAGCGTGAAAGAGATAGCGCCATCTGCTTTGTTGAATAATAGACAAGAATAGCAACCCCATTGCAAATCACAAACTCCCATTATAACGTGGACCTTACTATAGATGGAATTTCCATCTTATTTGTCAATATTTGCAGTAGCTGAAGTGTTCGGGGTGAATTACAGCATTTTATTTGGATTTTCGTTTAATAATAATTATTAATTAGTATAATTAATTAATATAATTAATAATTATTCATTAATTAGCATTTGAACAAATGCAATTTCCAATTTATTTCCATATTGTTTATAATTTTCATCCATATATGTATTAAGAAAACGGATGAAAAAAAAACAATAATTATTATAAGCAACATACCTAATTTACTAGAGGAATTGATAGTTCAATTATTTCATTTACATAATTATTTACAAAGTACAATAAAACGAGTAGTATTCATTAGAAGAAAGCATTCCAAGTTTGTATGCACTCAGAGAAGATCGAGTACAATATTCATAGCACTCCAAAAATCCAACAATCTAAAATTTTATTTACTTATGCTTTGTATGTGAGAATAGTTAAGAGTCAACCTAAAGACAAATAATGTTGAATAAATGTTGAGCAATTCCAGTGCAGGTACCTCTTAACATTATTGCCTCTCAAATATACCTCAAGGTCTATTCTAGGTTCCACATTTTTCCTTATTCCTTTTCAAAGACCTACCTTGCAGATAAGCATGTTTGCAGATAATTTGTATGAGGAATCATAAAAGTTGCATTTGCAAAGATATGATACATTAGTTTGATTTTGTATTATGTAAGTTAAATAAGTCGTCTAACATAAATCACAGATTCAATTTTAATCACAGATTTATGTTTATTCAGTCTATGCATGAGTTTAAAGACAGGAAACTAATAATATTCACCTCGGCTTCAAGTCGGAGTCAAGTCTTGTAACATTGCATGGTAGGAGTGGCGTAGCTCGTAGAAAACACCTCTTATACGTCTCGTGCATACGGCAATGGCAGACAGCAACCTTGGAAAAAATCCATCAGTTTTAATAACAGGCACTCATAACTTTAGGGGCCATATTTATAAACTTTATTAACGTCTTTTATAGTGAGCATGTTGTGGTGAGTTTGATTTTGGGATAGATTTGTGGATAGATTTTGGGAAGTCTGGGACAAGGTCAAAGTTAAAGGTCAAAGGTGAAAAAATAAATTTTTCAATAAAAATAAAAAATAAACTTAGTAAAAAATATTATAAAGTATTAAAAATATTTTTAAAATATTAAAAATTATTATTCCTCATTCTATGGACCTGGGAAATAAATCTAGAGTTGATGGAATGTGGTGGGAAGCGGCTGGTGTATATAATAGAGCTGTTCAGCTAGGAGAGATCATTCAATTGCAAACAGTGAAGCTGTGCAAATTACAACGCAGAAGAAGTTAAGCCATCATCAGGAGTTCATCATCAATTGTTCATCACACTGAAAAGCAAAGTAAGTACAAAAAATGTTTATCATATTGTTTTAATATTAAGCTTATATTTTTTGTAGAACGTTTCCATGTTTCTTCTGAACAATGTGTATAGAGTATAATTCTAGAAGTTTAATATATTTTGGTTAGGTTAGGTATGTTGAAGCTACTAGTAATGTCTGCCGACCTAACCTAAGTTTGGAATTTCAATTTTATTCATTGTTTGTTTCTGAGTTTAACCGAGATTTGATAAATATTGATTGGTTTCAAGCATATAGAGCAAATAGTATGAATAGAGGGCTCCAAGGAGGACCTAGATCAAGATGCCCATGGGGTCTATCAATCTAGATGATCATGGAGGCCTGTGCCACTCTAGATCAAGATGGAGACATATCGCTCTAGATAGCCATGGGGATCTATAGCCCAAAATGTCCATGAAGACATATTGCTCAAGTGAGAGGCTTCCACTCTAGATAAGGGGGCATATTGCTCCAGATGACCATGGAGGACACATTACTGAGGGGGGTCCTATCACTCTAGATTCTAGTCATTGTGTATTATTATTAATCTGCTTGTATGTATGTTGTTACTTTGCTTTTCACTGTGATGAACTCCTGATGATGGCTTAACTTCTTCTGCGTTGTAATTTGCACAGCTTCACTGTTTGCAATTGAATGATCTCTCCTAGCTGAACAGCTCTATTATATACACCAGCCGCTTCCCACCACATTCCATCAACTCTAGATTTATTAAGTCCATAGAATGAGGAATAATATTTTTTAATACTTTTCAATAAATTTTAATATTTTTTATTTATTAAAAAAAATATTTTTGATCTTTGACCTTGAACTTTGACCTTGTCCCAGACCTCCCAAAATCTATATACTGTGGTGAACAGATCAGACCGATTCTGATACCGCTAGCAAGTTTAACTATTGGTTACAATTACAGTATTGGTTATTGCTATTTTTTTAAAATATCTTATATCTTCTAGAATGAAGATCCACTATGAAATTATGGATGCTCGTAATCAAAGTGGAAAGTTTACATGCTTTTCAATCTATAAGCAGTAGAATCGTGATTTCAAAAACGTATATATTCGAGTGTAGAGCCTTGATCCCTCCTCGGTAGATATGACTAGATTAGTGGTGGCCCAGATTTCTCCTTACATGCCAATGACCACTGAAATTTCTGTGGCGGTGGTGGTGTTGGCAGTGTAGGCCTACTTATCGCCTCCATAACCGATGATTCTATTTCCATTTTCTGACAGTACCTATACAATGCATGCAGAGAGAGAAAGAGTTGTATGTGTTAGTGAGATAGTTGGTAACACTTCTACTTCCTGCTCACTCTCACTACTTAGGGGGCCAGGCACCTCAATCACAACCTCTAACCTTCTTGGCCAAAAATTATCTTGAAGTCTCTACTGTAATTCAATTATTCACTTTGATTCAATGATTAAAATAATGTTACATCCAGATCTGTGGCTTGGGCAATCTGAAAACTCCGATATTTGGTCGGCTGAAGGCTCAAGTGTAATTTTATTTTAGTTTTACAATCATGCGCCTGGTATTCCTTCTGGAAGGGTGACCGTTTAATCCAACTCCTCTGAATATGATTCATGAGTTGTAAAATCGATTCCCGGTGGTTCGGGACCCACCTAAAACTATAGTTCCATTCATCTCTCATGATCATCCAACTCATTACCCACGCACAAGCCAATAGCTCATGTGGGCATTACCCTCAGCAAAACAAAGTGTACGTTTAGTTTAATTGAGACTCACAGTGAGTAGAACAATGAGGAGCGCGCATGCGAGTGTGCCAGCTGCCACGTAGACATTGTGCAGGTGATCGAGGTGGAAGGTGATGGGCATGCGCAGATCAATGCCCCCTCCGTCAGCGCCCCCCCTTCCCCCTGCCACCTGCAGCTGGTCCCCATCGCCAAGGTCAACGCTACTCGAGCTCGGGATCACTTCGAACACCACTTCCTCTGTTAAAAAAAATTCATTGATAAAAATATGATACTACAGAAACAATATACGGTAGGCTACAATAATGTTGAATAAAACAACATAGGCCTATACCTATACCATATTAATTTTATACTTGAGAATGGCATTATTAGCCGAAACCGCTCGTGTATTGAAAAAATATAAAAGACGCTATTTATTACAATTAAAATAACTATGAAGTATCTCTATAGAAATAAATCAATCGTATATCCTACTAAATTCCTCAGGAAAACCTAAAGGAAAATATAGGAAACCACATGTGACAGTTACCATACCTACAAATTTTCAAAACTTGGAATGTTGATAAATAGAGAAGTTGATAATAAACCTCTAAGCAATATTCGGAAAAAGGCTATGTAAATACTAAACTAGAAGTAAATGTTGATTTGATATAGCCTACTGATTAAACTGTGATATAGATTTTTCTAACATAATAGATAATAACTGGCGTGCTACCAATTTCTCCTAAATAGGTTGGATAGCATTTCACACCTATTAACCTAAAGGAAGTTATCGGCTCCAAAATGGTAGATTCTTAATAAACTATGAATGGATCTATTGCTTATGAATGAGAAATCCAGTTTTCAGAGCAAACCAACTTATAATCTTCAGAAGAATTTTGGCAATATACAACACAAATCCACAAAACAATACCTTACACACTTAAGCATCTAACATCATTACAAGCTAAATACTTATCCATTTATATAGTTGAAAAACAATGGCTATAGGCTTGTAGACACACAAAACAATTTTATACAAAATTAGAACACCATAAAACTGTTCAAAACTCAATTTAAAACATTAAAAATTCAATTAAACAGAAAAATATTCAGAGAACACAAAATTAGAACACATAGCCAGCCACCATTTTTTAGAGAGAAGACCTAACAAGTACAGAGTAAAGCCCCACCTCAAAACCAGTGTCGACGTCATGAACACGTCACCGATATTAAATTCCAAAAAATTATAAATTACAAGTTTAGAATTTACATTTTACATTTTTGTTCTCAATAAAACTTTATTTCGAAACTGTTATTTTAAATTTATATATATCCTCTATATTTATAATGATTTATTTATCTGTTAATTCTGTTAACTCAGTTTCGGTGATACCATGGAATGTGCAACACAATTATTTACGATAAATTCTCAGTTAAAAAGTTGTCTGCATATCGATTACTCTGATATTTACTATCAAGTTTTATAGATCTCGAATTGAAGATTCGATTTTAATCGAGAAAAAATGTAATATTACATAACGTATAACCCGATAGTGAAATATTCTCATCATTCTAGTCAAAAACTGGAATGAAATAGACATTGATAAATTTGTAAGTTTCTTACCATTACAAATTTTGCCTGTGAAGCCTGGTCTGCATGCACAGTAGAATGAATCTATACTGCTCCAACATGTTCCTCCATTATGGCATGGGTTCGCACTGCAAGCCTGTCAAACATCAATTATAATTATAAACAAAACATAATTCATAAATTATATTGATAACAAAAATAATATACGCGTATTTTCATGAAATTATAGCAGTTTGAGAGAATAGTATCTATTTTTGGGAAATAGTCCTAATAATTTGTAGTTTCCTCCAGGGTTTCCATTTCAATAGAGCACTTAGTACCTTTATATTTAAGGTATCTCGGGTATCCCAACTTGACAGACCAGTGTTGTAAGAGATAAATTTGATACTTATTGTAAAATTTATTATGTAAATAATAAATACATTAATTTTTACTATACAACATACTAATAATTAATATTATTGTAGATGATTCCAGTTCTGCCTTAGTGGACTGGCGAGCGGTGACGTCAGTCTGCTTCCACTGTACAGGACATGGTTTTGATTCCCATTACTTCTGGCATTTTTGTGCAATCCCTCCACCTGATTATCCACACACAAGTCATAGACTTATTTGGGCATTATCAGCAAAAACGATCAAACATTTGCACAACTGTTTGAACTCTTAAACTGGTAGTTTAATATATGAGTGATGATCAAATAAAGTTACAAGGTACATTCAAATAGTAAGGGACGCTTTTTCCAGAGAAAAATGCTAAGTGACCGCGGTGACTTACTGATTACCGAGGTGAAAAAGCTAACTAAACATGTCAGTGGAATGTGTTCCTTATGAAAGCTGAGTAAGCTGGTCATTTTTGAAGTTTTCCATCGACTGTGATGCTAGCACAAGGTTTTATAGACTATACTGTTAAGTACCCAAACAACATATTGAAAAATCAGAACTACAATACATATTGCTAACACCAATGTATTTAATGGCTGGACTAGTATAGCTGCACCATGAAAGTGCCTCGTGTGCTGAATACTGACCGCTTTTGTTGGTGTGAGACAATCGGTGCCAGTGAAGCCTTTGGGGCAGTCGCAGCTGTAGGTGTTGCCCTTGTCCACACAGTAGTGGTGGTGCGAGCAGGGGTTCGGATCACACAGGTCCACCTGTAACACATCGAGTTGCCACCATATTTGCATCCACTTTTCAAATTCTAAACATTCCCACGATGTAGCTCAATGTACATACAGTAACTGTGAATTCAATAACTGTAACTGTACAGAGTACTCATAGAAAGAGTGACCCCTGTATTCTACAAGTGCAACGAAGGTTGCCCATAGATTTTCCTTGATATTTCCTGTAATCTGCCAATTTGGGTCACAGCTCTCACTGCCAATGAATGTATTCACTTGAACCATCCAAGTATTGTTAAAGTGCACACATAATTTCTATAGTAGGCCTACCATATTATCAAGTTTTAATTAATTTTTTATCTTGATAATGGCAAGTTCAGCTGAAACTAGTCTTATCTAAAAAAATAAAATAGGGTACTATCAATTCTTTGTAATTTCACATAAACCAATAAAACGTTTCTAGTGTAGTAGGTAGTGCAGTACGCTTGCAAGATGAGAATGGTCATCTTCATTAAAGACTAAAATTAATTACAGGCTAATTAAATTTATAAATAAATGAAAATATCTGTGTTTCAATGATCGATTGTTCCAGTTCCATATAGTCCCGTGAGAATTAATCCATACCATTTAATACTAATTTCTGAAGTCTATTGTTTTTTGAAGGGACGGATTCAAGGATCCAAAGTTTCAAAGAACCCCACACGTCAACCGAAGCTAATTGTGTTCCCGAGTAGTATGTTAGTTGGGCAAACCAATACCTGTGTTCTTTACAAGAACCAGGAGTTTTCCCTATACTAACATCCCATTCATCACCCGGTTGCTTGTTACAATCCAGTGTGATATGTTTGGAAGTCTCTTCAGACTGATTAGTCCTCTTGACCTACGTGAGTTCCACTCCTGGCCTACTTTGAAGATCCTACCGCTGAGGAAGGGGTGGCCAAGTTGCCTCTAGGGCGCCCGGCCACCCTTGACTCAGCCTCTTGACCCACATTTGTGCCTGGAGTTTCACCCATCTCTGGTCTCTTGGGTTTTTGTTTTTGCTTCTCCAAAACTCTGCAGCGTCAGAAGCCTCACCTCTTCCAAGAAGGTTTTCCTAAATGGCCGTCCTTCTTTGAACAGTGGTGAGGTTTGATCACTCCACCCAAAACTCGTGACCTACGTGAGTTCCACTCCTGGTCTTTATGTAGGTCCTTCCGCTGAGAGAGGAGACGCCACACTGCCTCTAGGGCGCCCGGCCACCCTCGACTCAGCCTCTTGACATTTGTGCCTGGAGTTTCACCCATCTCTGGTCTCTTGGGTTTTTCTTTTTGCCCCACCGAAACTCTGCAGGGTCAGAAGCCTCCCCTCTCCTAAGAAGTTTTGCCTGGATGGCTGACCTTCTCTGAGCAGTGGTGAGTTTTGCTCTCTCTACCCACACCTACTTCTGACCTACGTGAGTTTCACTTCTGGCTTCTTTATAGGTCCTTCCGCTGAAGGAGGGGTCGCCAAATTGCCTCTAGGGCACCTGGCCACCCTCGACTTAGCCTCTTGACCTACATTTGTACCTGGTGTTTCACTCATCTCTGTTCTCTTGGGGTTTTCTTTTTGCCCCTCCGAAACTGCCCTGATGGGGCAAATCCCGTGGGTTTGAAGGCAAGGCAACTTCTGCAGTTGCCTTGAGGTCCATTTTAGTCGCCTCCTACGACAAGCATGGATACTGTGGGTGAATTCTGGTTTTCAACACATTCTTGAGTACTCAAAGCTCCCCAACCCACAGGGGGCAATTTCTGAAGTAAGGGTACCTACAATAAATTCTGACTGTAAAGTAATTCAAGATGTACGTAGACTACTCATGTACTATGTCTACGATCAGTTTTTATCCTATATTTATTTCTCTTACGACTCGTACATCCATCCAATCTAATTTATTTGCCACAATTTCATACATTACATAAACCACTTATTGAAAACAAATGATCACACTCATTAACAACATGTTAACCCATAAAAAAAAAACTTTTCAATTGGTAAAAGTAGTCTATCGTCTTTTTTCTTTCTATAGTACCGGTACTAATTCTTGAAATTGTGCAGTTTTGAGTATATTAGAAGATTCAAACCACCGGGGAATAATAATTATCAAGCTGATAACTGTTACCCTGATAACTAGCTGATAACTGTCACCCTTTCAACAGAAATATTTTTATTTGTCGCATTAATATTAGTAATAGTAATAATAATAATAATGATAATTTCACGAACATAGGAGTTTATTCAGAACCAGCAGGTCTAACCCATGCTCCGGAAGGTTCTAATTTAAAGACTTGACAAACTGATAACTTGACGTAATAAAATTTTGAAGAATTGAAAATAAGCCTATAACCATCCTCAGTAAATTGAGAATCTATATGCAAAATGTCAAGTTAATCAGTCCAGCAGTTCAGACGTGATGATGCGTCATTCGTGAATTCCCTATCCCGTACGTTCTTTACTTTGGAAAGCCAGTTCTTTCATTTATTATAGTATAGATGATGGGTATGGGTACCTTGATGTTGCACATGCGTCCGGTGTAGCCGCGTCCGCAGGTGCATGAGAAGCTGCCAATGTGATCGGTGCATGTGCCTCCGTTGCGACACGGAGATGACTCGCACTCGTTGTACTCGTACTGGCATTGGTCGCCAGCAAAACCTACAATCAATCAAGCAATCAATCACATTATTCACATATTTTTGTACAAAAAGTTGATTGTATCAAATAGTGTATCGTCTAAACATAATACATGTATGCTATACAGTAGGCCACAATCATGTATAAATCAATCGTCAATCAAGAAATTCGTTTGACTTTATTTCGTTGGAAGGGAGTGTCTTACGGCAAGGTTCCTCCTCGCCTTCAATCATTCAATAAACAAACACCTAATCGCCTAAACAAACAATCAATAAACACATGAGCCTATTATTAAATCTATAATACAGAGTGTCCCACAAAAGGTGTAACAGCCCAAGACAATAGATTCTACATAACATTTGCAACAAAAAATGTCCAGTAAAATTCTCTTATATCGATTATTCATGTACCTTTCTTATACCTTAGTTTTCAAGAGATATATCGATTTTTCATTATTATTTGAAAAACATCAATAACTGGATAACTATCAACAAAAATCTTATTCTAAGGATATGGTTGGAAAGAGGAATAAATTTCCATTAAGTTTCGTATAATGTGTTTCACGCTTTTATCATAGTTAAAACTGTTTGAAATTTGGCTTCAACCTCGACGAATGTACTTTTGTCAACTTTGAGCGCTCATAAAAAGTTCAAAATATCAAACAGAGGAACAAATTATAATATTATTTTATCTAGTTCAAGTTCGTCTGAAAGCTCAAGTCTCAACTCATAATATTCAGAGTATTGATTAATGATGGTTAGGCCTTAGGGTCAAAACATAGTGGAGCGTATCAGAGATCGAAGGTACCTAGCTGAGAGTGTTTGGGTAGCCTACGTATTCCAAACTGTCTCCGCTTCTTTGTACCTTCTACCACAGATCTAAGCCATCCATGTTTGTTCAGTCTCTGCTTCTAAACATCTACTCACCGGGTTGACAGAAACAACGGTAGCCATCGCGCTGGTCGACACAGATGCCATGCAGACAGGGCGACGACAGACAGCGGTCCAAGTTGTGTTGGCACAGACTGCCACTGTAGCCAACCTGACAGCTGCACTTGAACTGCTGCGCCGTCTCGTTGCTCGGCTGGCACTGGCCGCCATGTTGGCACGGCGACGAGTCGCACGGGCTGCGAGTCTCCTGGCACAACTTGCCCGTGAAGCCTGTCCACAAATCATTCCATAATATGATTCATTTCCTAGCACTCAATTGAACTCAATCTATTATATAATCCCACAACTCAGCCTTCACGGCGGTTCGTTATTTTATCCTATACTAAGATTCAGGTTAACAATTCAACACATGATTATCATAATTAATCAATCTATTACAACATCTTAAAACTCGATTCAGCCTTCAATGCGATTCGACATTAATCCTATACTGAGATTCAGGTTATTAAGTCAGCACATGATTAACATTGGTTTGCTATCATTTGTCTGTCATTAGTTCTATACTTTTCCAACGCCGCTTTTCCATTGCCAAATTATTTGTAGACTTTGTAGAAATATGATGAATATCACCAAAGTAATTCATCTCAATATTGAAAATGTACTATTAAGTCATGAAACATATTTTTTCTTTACGAATGAAATTTTTGAGATAGGATTCATTATCATTAAAAAAATTGAAGAATTTAAATCATATCAGATTTACTGGGATAACTTGAATTACATCTATTTACTATAGAGGATGGAAAAGCGGCATCAATGCTATCGTATAAGCCTTCATAACGTGAATCTCATTATAGTAATCTTATTTATCTCAATTCTTCAAAACATCCTAGACCTCTAATCAATTTATATGTTTAGAAGTTTGTGTTTCTTGCATGGTTCCAAATCTTCTTAAATAACTCAATATTATATCGTTACAAGTGGTGATTGAGTGGAATATTTCTAATTAATTTGTTATTTGACCCATCTAAATTTAAAATTTATAGTTTCCATCTTTATTTTGGTCTAGAATTGTATAGAAATTGTACACGTGAAATTCTAACCCTATTTTGGACTGTGTCATCACCTATAAATTTGGAAGAAAAATTGCACAAGGGCTGTACCTTATTATTTTATCTGCCAATGTTATTTAAAACATCAGTTTTATTTGTATCGTAAATAAATGAAAATGAAAAAATGAGAAATTATGTAATTTGAAGTCTAGACTGGTAGGCCTATATCACACCTCAAAATGAGGGGTTTGAAATGTAATTCCAGAGTAACCTTTAGGTAAAATGAATAACAACAAATAACGTGTTGTCAACCACTACTTGAGGTAAAAGTTCTCAACCAAATTATACATCATACTCTGCATTGTATCTGTTGTTTTAATAATCATTAACAAATCTGATCTGTTGATACAGACTCCAAGAGTAAATCATCCCTAATTTTAAAAGTCGGTTACAAAAAATCAATATTCCATAAAACATAATGTCTGTAGTCTGTAGAATTAAATAGTATGAAGAAGTGTCCCTTGATGTATGGGGGCTTTGCAAACATCGTTCTAAAGATCTGCAAGCTTCAAGAGCTTTGTTAACAGCAATTTCTATGGATAAAATTGTCGTCTACTCATCAATGGGAAACAGATCTTTGCGGTACCTCAATAATATTTCATTGTTTTTACTTGCATTGTATAATAGTAGGCTACTCACCAACCGGAAACAGTTCCTTACGGTACATATAAAATATTCCAGTATTTTTACTTGTATTCGGTACGTACCGAAGGGACACAAACACTGGAAGGTGTTGCCCTCCTGGCCCTGGGACAGGTCGACGCAGATGCCCTCATTCAGGCAGGGATTCGAGTAGCAGGCATGCTGCTCCTCGCAATGCACGCCAATAAAACCCGGACAACAGTGACATTCGTACGAATCCTGGTAAAAAAAAAGAATTTATCTTCAAAATTAATAAATCCAATTAAATATTTCAATTTAAAATGTAAATTGAATTTTATCTATAAATTCTTGAATTATATACACAACCCGTTATATAACTGAAATTCAATTGAGCAAGAAATAAGTTAACAATATAACAAGAAATTCAGTAATATATAATTATGATAAAACTCAATATTTTTTTAAAAGATTTCTTGAATTTCATGCGCTATTCGCCGTTGATAGCTTGATGCCGGAATAACATGGGTTCGAATCCCACCAAGCGCATGTCAGATTACCACGTCATGATTGTCGCCTGTTAGAACATGCCATCGCATCTGAACTCATAACTCACGCAAACAGCAAGTAAACACCGATACTTGTGTGTAAGCACTTGTGGAAGAAAGAATAGGGCCTACTTGGAGTAAAGAATACTTTCATTATTCCATGTGTGACCATCATCCAGCTCAAAAAAAGTATTAAATGAACTAATAAAATATAATATATTAGGAATTTTGTCTACCATAGATGAGTTGGTGAAGCAGAGTCCTTTTGTTGAGCAGTCCTGATTATCTCCGCAGTTGTCTGATTTCACGACAATGTTCAGTTGAACGCAGTGTGTACCCCATGCTTCAGAAGTCACTGCACACACAAAAAAGATTTATTCAAAAACATGCTTTAAATTCTTATATTATTTCAATGAAAGATTTCAGTATGATTTCTTGTGAATTAACATGGAAAACGAATGTTTGAATGAGTTGAGTGTTAGTACATGAAGAAAGCCGTGGCTTACAACCAAAAGTAGGCCTGTTATAGCAATAGCGTTTTCAAAAGATTAGCAAAATCTTACAAGATATAATTAAAAGCAACCATAAAAATTGATGTTGTGTAGATGATTGTTAGATTACAGCAGTTAAACAAACAATTATTACAAACGTTATACATTAGTTAGGCTAATACATTAGATTACAGTTAATACATTAGTTAGGCTACTAACAATACAATTATTAGTCCAGTCACTATATACATTGGTGCATGCAATTTATATTGTAGTTCTGATTTTTTTCATATATTATTTGGGTACATAAGAGAAGTCAAGAACCAATTTCTTCGTGCAAAATTTCCTTGTGTCAGATACAGGGTGGCCCAAAAACCTCGTATTTTCTGTTCATTTTCCAGTTTTCAGCTATTTCTGCCAAATCTCGTAATCGGACAGAAAAATTTGCTCTTGCCTTTTTTTCAGATTATAAAACTTTGAAAAAAATGAGATCATTCGGAGCTCTCTATCTCCAATGAGTACTGAGTTATGAATTTTCAAAAATGAGTTAAATTTAAAGAAAAAATCAATTTCGATGAATTGTAGTTTTTGATCAACAATATCTTTCGATTGTTACCATTTGGATGTATAAATCAAAATCCCTCTGGGCGTATTTTTGTGCTCTACAATCTGATATCAGGTAGAGCACTCTATCTCTTATAGATTTTCAGGTACACCTGGCAACAATGCTTCTTGTATTGTGAAAAGCACCTAATTTTCAGCTTCAACCATCATCACCAACTACATAGTCTTCACATTGATATTTCGCACAATGACATAAGTTCATAAGATTACGTTCTATGAGAATCAGCCGTTAGATGCACTTCATTTCATTATTTCCTAGTGGAGAGGCGCGCTTAAGGACACCTCAAGGAGCAAAATTTCAAACACTTATAACTTTTGACATAATGCTCATCGTACTACAATTCATTCTTCTCGGCTCGTGAAGGCGGTCCAAAATCATGCATCATAAGTCAAATTTGGTCAAAAAGTGGAAAATTTATTGTTGAGTTCACTAAAGCCCATATTCCAATACATAAAAAATGGCCAATTTCTATATTCAAAGCTGCATTTCATGTGAAATACTTCTGATAAAATTTCCAAATCTAGTGAGGATGTGAACATTGTCCCCCTATACACACTCCAATAAATAATACTTTCTAAGCTAATACAATTCGAAAGTTACAGAAGATTTTAAAAATGGCGATTTCAGTTTTCACATTTTTTTTGTGAATTACTGTTGTTCCTAAAAAGAGTCAGATACATCATAGAAACTCACTATCGATTCCAAATTGTAGATAAATTCATTCTATACGTTCTCAGTTGCCTAAAATCCATCTTGAATCACTTTTCCCTATCATAGAACTGCCAAAACCATTAATATGAGAAAAATATCTACAATTTCAGGATTTTCTTCAACAATCAAATCTCACGTTACGAACATATTTTTTCATGAATGGTTTACAGCAGATGAAAGAGGAAATACTATTGTACATTTCAAGATCAAGTAATGATTTTTATAATGGGGGGTTACCGAGATACATAGCTTTGAATATAGAAATTGGCCATTTTTTGTGTATTGGAGTATGGGCTTAAGTACAATCAACAATAAATTTTCAATTTTTCGACCGAATTTGACATGATGCATGATTTTGGACCGTCTTGACGAGCCGAGAAGAATGAAGTGTAGAACGATGAAATCTGAGCATTGTGTCAAAAGTTATAAGTGTTTGAAATTTTGATCCTTGAGGTGTCCTTAAGCGCGCCTCTCCACTAGGAAATACTAAAATGAAGTGCATCTAACGGCTGATTCCCATAGAACATTATATCATGAACTCATTTCATTGTACGAAATATCAATGTGAGGACAATGTAGTTGGTGATTATGGTTGAAGCTGAAAATTAGGTGTTTTTCACAATACAAGGAGCATTGTTGTCAGGTGTACCTGAAAATCTATAAGAGATAGAGTGCTCTACCTGATATCAGATTGTAGAGCACAAAAATACGTAAGATATGTAGAGCACAAATGGTAACAATCGAAAGATATTGTTGATCAAAAACTACAATTCATCGAAATTGATTTTTTCTTTAAATCTAACTCATTTTTGAAAATTTGAAATTTTTGAAACTCAGTACTCATTGGAGATAGAGAGCTCCGAATGATCTCATTTTTTTCAAAGTTTTATAATATGAAAAAAAGGCAAGAGCAAATTTTTCTGTCCGATTACGAGATTTGGCAGAAATAGCTGAAAACTGGAAAATGAACCGAAAATACGAGGTTTCTGGGCCACCCTGTATCTGACACAAGGAAATTTTGCACGAAGAAATTTGTTCTTGACTTCTCTTATGTACCCAAATAATATATGAAAAAATCAGAACTACAATATAAATTGCATGCTTGTGTTTGAAATTTTGCTCCTTGAGGTGTCCTTAAGCGCGCCTCTCCACTAGGAAATAATGAAATGAAGTGCATCTAACGGCTGATTCTCATAGAACATAATCTTATGAACTTATGTCATTGTGCGAAATATCAATGTGAAGACTATGTAGTTGGTGATGATGGTGAAGCTGAAAATTAGGTGTTTTTCACAATACAAGGAGCATTGTTGCCAGTTGTACCTGGAAATCTATATGAGATGCAGCGCTCTACCTGATCTCAGATTGTAGAGCACAAAAATACGCCCAGAGGGATTTTGAATTATACATCTAAATGGTAACAATCGAAAGATATTGTTGATCAAAAACTACAATTCATCGAAATTGATTTTTTCTTTAAATCTAACTCATTTTTGAAAATTTGAAATTTTTGAAACTCAGTACTCATTGGAGATAGAGAGCTCCGAATGATCTCATTTTTTTCAAAGTTTTATAATCTGAAAAAAAGGCAAGAGCAAATTTTTCTGTCCGATTACGAGATTTGGCAGAAATAGCTGAAAACTGGAAAATGAACCGAAAATACGAGGTTTTTGGGCCACTCTGTATCTGACACAAGGAAATTTTGCACGAAGAAATTTGTTCTTGACTTCTCTTATGTACCCAAATAATATATGAAAAAAATCAGAACTACAATATAAATTGCATGCTTGTGTTTGAAATTTTGCTCCTTGAGGTGTCCTTAAGCGCGCCTCTCCACTAGGAAATAATGAAATGAAGTGCATCTAACGGCTGATTCTCATAGAACATAATCTTATGAACTTATGTCATTGTGCGAAATATCAATGTGAAGACTATGTAGTTGGTGATGATGGTTGAAGCTGAAAATTAGGTGTTTTTCACAATACAAGGAGCATTGTTGCCAGGTGTACCTGGAAATCTATATGAGATGCAGCGCTCTACCTGATCTCAGATTGTAGAGCACAAAAATACGCCCAGAGGGATTTTGAATTATACATCTAAATGGTAACAATCATAAGATATTGTTGATCAAAATCTAAAATTCATCATTTTTTCTGTCCGATTACGAGATTTGGCAGAAATAGCTGAAAACTGGAAAATGAGCCGAGGAAGGAAAGCACAAGGAAATTTTGACTTCTCTTATGTACCCAAATAATATATGAGAAAATCAGAACTACAATATAAATTGCAAGCACACCCCTTTTTTATGTCTATATTGACTGGTCTAAATCACCATGTTCTCCACACAATAACTTATTCTATATTTTGAACAATAATAAATTATTATTACATATTTTTTCATTCTTTTCTAGTATATAATGCTATCAACTTATATGTTGTAAGAAATGAAATATAATTCAATTTGTAGGAACAAAAAATTATTCCATTATTATTTAGAATGATATTATTTAAATGCATCTCGACACAACATAGACTACGGTAGTGGAATGTTTTCAAAACCTATTTTTGCTCATGATTTATTGGCCTCTTGACATGGGTCACATGGCAGAAAGTAACATGTTGGATTACATGTCTCTTGATATTACATGATGTTATGTAGGTCTAATCCATGTATCCATGATATATCACATGTAGGAATATTTATGGATAAAAAACGGGTATCATAATATGAGCAGAGAACAATGATTTGAACATTTTTTCATTGTAAGGAAGAGTATAATTTTGCACTCACCAATCAGTTTGTTGACGCCATCAGCCAAGTCTTTGTCATAGAGCGCGATGACGCGCTTACCGTCGATCTGCATGGGCGCAATGTCAAGTAGGACAGTATCGGCCAAATCGCACGAATCGTGAGCGCGGGTGGCCGAGTAGACGGAGAGTTCCGCTTCACCGCCCCCGGCTGATGCCGCCTCCGCTTTGCCGCCCTTGGCTGACGCCGCCCCCGCCGCATCGCCGCCTCCGCCATCCCGCTCCACAAGCGAGTCATTGATGCTCACCAGTAGCACGTCGCCGCTCTGCATAAAAGTCGACGCCTCCCAGATCACATCTTCGCCCTCCTTCAACAAAAGTCGCCACAGTATTTAATAGAACATTTTTGAAAAAAGGATACTTTAATGGCTTGAAAACTGAAACTTGTAGTGTTCATATAAAAAAGTCCTAAAAAGGGTACTATGTAGTTATTTTTGTACTAATTAAACAATTCAAGTACCGAAACCCTATTGAAATACTTCATTAGAACATTAACAATATAGCTTCCACAGTATGAATAATTGATTCAATAGAATTTATACAAAGTGCGCCAGAGAAACTTACTTATTTGAAAAAAATCCCGCGCGGTGAATTGGTTGTGTAGGAGGGGCAGGAGGGGTCGCATCTGGAGGTGGAAGTTGCCAAATTTATCCACCCTCAAGTAAGTAGCCATCATGCTCTGGTCTAGAGAGCAGAGGGCCTTCTCAGTTGAGAACTATTTTTTAATGGTCGATCACTTGTTGTTGCTATGCAATGTGCCTTCCGCGCTCGATTTGAAATTCCTCCTCACAGACTCGTTCCTGGCCGTAATTCGATTCTGTCATGGGTTAACCCATTTCGGGAGTGTAGAAGTGTCGCTAAACCCAGAAATGGACTCTTCAACGAGCCATCAGAACTCTAGAAAATATCGAAAAAGTGAGGCAGTCATTTGTGCGTAGTCCCCGGCGTTCGGCTCACAAACACGCCAGCTGCTATGGCAATTTCTGACTCCACTGATCGACGCATTTTCCATGAAGACCTTCAATTTCATCCCTATAAATTGGCTGTTGTTCAAGAATTGACTAAACGCGATTTTGTTGCCGGTCAAAATGCATGTGATATGCTGATTGACAACCTACCTGAAGACGCAATAATTTTTTTCCAGTGACGAGGCTCATTTCCACATGCGTTTCCTCAATGTGATTTTTTGTAGGGTTATTTGAAATCCCTGGTTTATGTCGATCAACCACGGATCACAGCACACCTCAAGAACAACATTTGCGACGCCATTGCCAACATACCGATTGATATACAGCAACGAGTGATGGGTACAAATATGAAAATTGACTTCATCAGTGTATATATGCAATGGGGGTCGCCATTGATCTGATGTCATTTTCAAGACTGCATGAAATAAAAATTGGGAAATTGTATACTCATAAAAAAAGGATTTAAACAATAACTAAAGTACTTCTGTTTTTATTGACCTTTCAAATAAGTAAGTTTTACTGGCGCACCTTGTAATTTCCCAATAATTATCATAGTAATTCAATAGAATAGTAATGATGTTTGATGAATATCTGAGAGAGATAAATTTGGTGATTCTGACTGTTACTCTCCCATTGTGGGGAATATGAAGCAAATCACTGAGATAGGAAACGATCAAATGAGAAAGATTGAAAAGGAGGAGGGAAGAATGTAAGAGAAGAGGAGCGAGACCGGCTGAAGTAGTTGATATAGGAGAAAGTGAGAGAAAATGTGGGGTGTTGAAAGTTTTTTTTACAGTATTGAAGTAATGAGATCATTTGCATAGTTGAGTGATGTGGTGTTTATAGAAAGAGGAATAAGTGTGAATTTGAGGGGAGGCCAACGTAAAAAATTAAACAAAAACCATGAATCAAGAATCAAATTCATATGTCAAATTACCTTTGTGTATGAGATATTAAGCCGTTCTCGGACTTTTCACCCACTCTGTATAGTAACTGTGTTCAAAAATATATCGACGAATAGTTCCACGCTTGCTCATTTAGTTTTGCCAGAGATAGACAATTGTGTAACAACCGAAACCGCGGTGTCTCGTCATTTTAAGAAAAAAGTTTGTTATTTATCAAAAATGCATAACGTACTTAATGTATTTAAAATACTAATAAATTTGTGATTATGACAACTTCAAGCCTTTCTTTAGTCAATATGGATAACTACCACAACATTACCCCTTTACTACAAATAAGAAGTCGAAAGTATTCTACATCTGGAAAAACCTGAACACCCCCAAACCCGAACCTGGAAAAAGAAACCCTTCCCACACCCCCAATCCACCCCGATGTTATCTCAAAGGCTAGTAGGCCAGAATCGACACAGAATCCTGCCTGCGTTCTGGAGCTATTGATTGGGTAAGTGCGCGCGCGTACGTGTGCCACCCTCCCCCTTCTAACCCCCTCATAGCCAACGCACTCCCTTCAACCCCCAGATGTTCCTTCCCACCCAATTCTGAGTGTTGGGGGGCGGCGAGGCTTAAATCTAATAGCCAATGAATTCGTGAAGAACTGGAACGATTTCCTAAGCGAGTTTTCTTCAATGTGATTACCACTGAAAACAAAAGCATTGGAAAGCGGTTTTGTTAGAAACACAAAGATGCAGCTGACTGCTTTATAGTGGCATCCTTTTTGTTTTATGTTGTCTGTTTGGTGATAATAAAAGAGTGTTTTGGAAATAGGAAGGAGAATATATATATTATATAATAGATGAATGAATAATAAAAATCAGATGACATGGTTGGCTCTCAAGTCTGTGTCAGAGTTCTTTAGTTCACTCATTTATTCCAGGGCCTGTGACGTTTCTTGAACGACTGAATTTATACTGCCGGGACCGACGACTCAACGTGTCGTCCATGCGAAACACAGATGCAGATTGTAATCTAATGATAGTAGATTATACTAGCTTATATTCTAGATTATAGAATAATTCATCCATTCGCTAATAAGTAGATTATTTAATTAACAATGCAAAAAGACAATTTATAGTACCGTATTTATAAACGATTCAAATATTGTAATAAGCAAAAACACTTCATTCACATGGGCTACTTTTTAAATTAATAAAACAATATAAAAATCTTAAAGCACCTATACATATTGTATCAATTAGTAAACATATTTATTGAATTTTATTTTATAACCTGACGATGGTGTGATCACCGAGACGAGTTGTTAAAATATTTTAAAGTTTTTTTAAAAATAAAGGTTGCTTTAAGATTTTTATATTGTTTTATTAATTTGTCATTAGCAAGTAATGCCTTGCTCGCTTGGCAACCATACTATTAGTAATTAATCAGAATAACTTCTTTAGAAGCTGATTCAATAACTGGTAGCAAAAGTAGTGAGTGTGCTTGGTTGGAATTCGTTCATAAATACAGCCTAAACCTCGTAACCTCTTATTGCCGCTCAGTTGCCTAACTGGAGACCTGCTCATAGAAAAAGAGACTGATAGAGTTGAGAATAATTAAGCTATTTATTCTTAAGTGTTGTCTGAATAGGATATTTTCTCTGATTTGGCAAAAATTTAACTTTGCCGACAAGCAGTCTTTTCCTTATTATTTTTGAGAGTTAAATTATAAAACCATGTGATATAAGACACCCGTTTTCAGGAATACTTGTGCAATATGTATAAGTATCATCGAAATAAAAAAGGTGTTGAAAAAAACTTGAACACGTGAATAAATTTTTATTAAAAAAAATACTCCTCCGATTACTCAAGCCAGAGAGAAGTTAGTATTTCCCTTAGGTAGTAGTTAGTAGGAAGTTAGGATCTTCCCTTACTTCTGCTGAAGCCTATCGATCGTCAAAAAGAGCGTTGAAATCAGTAAACTAGGTACGAAATTCAATGTTTGATTCTTCAGGAATCCTTCATCTCCATATTATTATTGTATTCCGTGAAAGCCACTCTGCTTCAATGGAAAAATCTATATTTTCATTAATATGTTGAGATTTTCCTTGATACACCGGACGTCTTTTGGGGCAGAACTTTGGATTCTACATTGCGTGTTGAGCTGCTTTAAATGGAGCATTTCTATTCAGTGCTGTACCATGACTATTAAACATTAAAGTTTGTCCTATTCATCAGCCTATTGTATAACTTTAAGTTGAACAATGGTCTGATAAGTGTAGCAGACTGAGGCACGTTTATAGTCTCCACTTCTTCTTCTTCTTCTTCTTCTTCTTCTTCTTCTTCTCTTCTTCTTCTTCTTCTTCATCTTCTTCTTCTTCTTCTTCTTCTTCTTCTCTTCTTCTTCTTCTCCTTCTCCTCCTCCTCCTCCTCCTCCTCCTCCTCCTCCTCCTCCACCTTCTCATCACCATCCTCATCCTCATCCTCTTCCTAATCCTCCTCCTCCTCTTCTCCTCCTCCACCTTCTCATCCCCATCCTCATCCTCCTCCTCCTCCTCCCCCTCCTCCTCCTCCACCTCAACCTCCTCTTCCTTCAAATAAAAATTTATTCACGTGTTCAAGTTTTTTTCAACCCCTTCTTTTATTTCGATGATACTATTTTATATCTTCTCTCTAATATAAGCATTGTCATATAGGGCTTGAAAATGAATACTGTAGGCTACTGATCTATATATATAAAAGCGAAATGGCACTCACTCACTGACTGACTGACTGACTGACTCACTCACTCGCAGAACTAAAAATCTACCGGACCAAAAACGTTCAAACAAACAAACAAATTTGGTAGGTATGTTCAGTTGGCCCTTTAGAGGCACACTAAGAAATCTTTTGGCAATATTTTAACACTAAGGGTGGTTTTTAAGGGTTTAAAGTTTGTCTTTTAGCATGTATATTCTTCTTATTCTCTTAATTATAATTAAAAAATGTCCATACCATATGTTAATATAGAACTATAATCTAGAGAGAGTACTTCTTCGAAACAGTTGTTAACTGGTTACTAAATTAATAATTTTGTCAGGTTGGCATTAAGTTGAGTTGACTTTGCTAGGTTGGCACCAAGTTGAAGATTGAAATGCATTCATCGTGGAAAAATTGATTGGGCACTGCTACTTCAATCAGAGCTATTCCTGGGAATATTATATTACTAGCCGTCAGGCTCGCTTCGCTCGCCATATCCGTTTAGCCAGACGTTTAGTCTGGACCCCCGACTGGATCGTCCTGACATATGATCGTCCTACAAATGAAAAATGCAGGCGAGCGAAGCGAGCCTGCTGATCTCATTCTTGGACGATCCAGTCGGGGGTCCAGGGGGCGGAGCCTGAAGGATGATATAAAAGGAAAAAGGAGCCTCCTTCATACATCAATATTAGAGTAAAAATAAGACTATAGAATTATTCATCATAAATCAGCTGTCGAGTTGATTATAAATTGCATGCCATGACGCATGCAATTTAATATCTCAATGTAACTTGGTAAAAAATCAACAGCTGTGTAGACTATAAATTGCATGCCTCATCGAATGCAATATTTATGCACTATTAAATAGGATGCAAAGAACTTATAACAGCTTGTCTGGGCGCCTAGATGTCTTCTGGTTATCTCGCGCTAAATTTCGGAAAGCGTTATAGGTTAAATCATAGAGAAACAATAGCGTGAGTAGATATCCCATGGTATAGGGAGTTTATGTCGTAACTTTTACTGTTATCTCAAGCCGATTACTAACGATTATTGTCAATTTTCACTGTTTTGTTGGGGTGAGAGTGTACGAACGGCACAATATGAGAGACTACCAGTGTCACACAGCTTCAAGGAAAAGAACTATGTGGACTATCGGCTTGAGATAACAGTAAAAGTTACGACATGAACTCCCTATACCATGGGATATCTACTCACGCTATTGTTTCTCTATGATTAAATCTTGTGTAAGCATCAAACGAATAGTTGGTGTATCAGTGTAAATGTGCTTATGGTTTGGGACGTCGTTCAGTTATAAATGTTTATTCTATTGATAAAATTTTTGTTCATTATTTGTTATTATATTCTTTAATTTTTATAAATTTTGAATTCCCCAATTTGTTTTATTTTTACTTTTTTCATAAGTATTTGAAGACTTTGTATTTTTCATTTTTGAATTAGGTGGTATTTTTGTTGTTTGTATTATTTATTATTGTGTAAGTTCGTATTATTTTTCTTTTTTCATTTCTATCTGTACAATTTTTTTTTAAGGAGACATGTTTGGGGAAACCCGTTGTCTCCATTGTGAATAAACTAGTAGGTCTGTGAACAGTAGACCTCGCGCAGCTATAAATCGCAGCCTCCTCTTATACTGTCCATCAGAGTAAATCCTGTCTGTATGTCGCGTCGGCGAGATATCGGTGTGAAAACGGCTAATGGCTGTTGGGGTTGGTGTATCAAAAATACTAACATCAAGAGATAATCTCCTTCAAGACATACTGGCATCAGGACAGCTCAAGTTGAAAGCAGAGAAAGTTCGAGAGACAATACTATGTTTTTTTAGTTATTAATTGCATGCGTTATTGCACGCAATCAATAGTTCATTTATTTATTCACAATGGAGACAACGGGTTTCCCCAAATATGTGTCCTTAACAATAAAAATTGTACAGATAGAAATGAAAAAAGAAAAAATAATGATAAAAATAATACGAACTTATGCAATAATAAATAATACAAACAACAAAAATACACGTAATTAAAAAATGAAAAATACAAAGATTTCAAATACTTATAAAAAAAGTAAAAATAAAACAAATTAGGAATTCAAAATTCATAAAAATTAAAGAATATAATAACAATAATGAACAAAAATTTTATCAATAGAATAAATAACATTTATAACTGAACGACGTCCCAAACCATAAGCACATCCACACTGATACACCAACTATTTATTTGATCAGATCATGCTTACACAAAATTCAATTATCATATAACACTTTCCGGAATTTAGCGCGAGAAAACCAGAAGACATCTAGGCGCCCAGACAAGCTGTTATTAAGTTCTTTCAATCCCATTATAGTGCATTCAATGAGGCATGCAATTTAAAGTCTACACAGCTGTTGATTTTTTATCAAGTTACATTGAAATTTCATTGAAATCTATTACCGCGTTTCGCCGTAAATGCGGAACATTTAAACATTATGTCAGACCTCACTTCGCTCGGTCAATAAATAAATAAATAAATGAACTATTGATTGCATGCAATAAATTAATAACTAAAATAACATAGTATTGCCTCTCGAACTTTCTCTGCTTCGAACTTGGGCTGTCCTGATGCCAGTATGTCTTGAAGGAGATTAGCTTTTGATGTTAGTATTTTTGATACACCAACCCCAACAGCCATTAGCCGTTATCACACCGATATCTCGCCGACACGATATACAGACAGGATTTACTCTGATGGACAGTATAAGAGGAGGCTGAGGTTTATAACTGCGCGAGGTCTACTGTTCACAGGACTATTAGTAAGATTATTTACTATAATAAGATTAAGGCCTTATGTGTTATAATAAGCTCCAGGTTCGTGGTTTGTGCGTGGGTGTTGGGTAATGATTATGAGATTATGATAAGCGGACATACACAGCTATGTAACTATGTTCTGTTTCAGTTGTTTTTTTTTTTTTTTTGTAAGGATCGAAACCATTTTCTCAGTTTTCCAAAAGAGCAGTACATTTCATATTCCAATATACTGTTTATTAACTAATCAATCAAAGCATTTCTATCTATTGTGGATAATGTTCTCCTTCCATTGGGTTAATTTATTTTTGAGTATAGGTGTCATATTTCTCATTTACTTTTTTTGGGTACGTGTATTTATAAACCTCTTCTTCTCGTCCTTCACTTTCTCTCTTTCATCTTCTCTCGGTCCTTCGGTGGAGTTTCAATGGGAAAATATCGTTGGACATCTTTCTTGATAAATGACACGTTCGCCGATTTTTGTAGAAACAACGCGCAAATTATATTATCATAATAATCTAAATTACATTTCTTCAATCTATTGCTCGTTAAAAAATTTACCATTGAATTAGTGATATAAGCATAGGTACTCATATACTTTGAAATCTTCATATCGAAAACTCTTTTTTTTCTTCATCTCTCTCCCTCTTATACTTCGTCCTTTTCGTGCTTTCTCAAAGTTGGCGTTTCCAAACTAGAGGGGTTAGAAGAAGTTTACTTTAAACTTTGAATTAATGCGATTAGTCGGCGCGTAAGAGATTTACTGCTGGCCCTGGCCCAACGAAACCAGAAACTCCACAAAGTTCATTTTCACGCACACTACAATAGGCAAAGGATTACACTATTTCCCTGCAATTGTTCGCTCGGTCCTAAAGCATGCACTGTTTCAAACTTTCCATTCTACGGCGAACACCTCTTTTCTTCTTCTTCTTCTTCTTCTTCTTCTCTTCTTCTTCTTCTCTTCTTCTTCTTCTCCTTCTCCTTCTCCTTCTCCTCCTCCTCCTCCTCCTCCTCCTCCTCCTTCTCCGCCACCACCTTCTCATCAGCATTATGCATTGTTATTATCAAATCGAGTCTTATATTATCTTCAAATCATCGAATGCTTTTCATACTAAGTAGTACTTGTTACGTAAGTGTAATACACTTACACTTGAATAATATGACTTGTAACTTCTTATCTTTATTTACAACAATATGGAAGTACACGGGAAAATTCCAAAAACTGTTCCCCAATCAAGAGGTTTACAATTCTAATAAATTGAGAAGTTCAGATCCCTGCCAATTTTATCTGGGGCTAATCCTTCTTTTTCGAACTATCATTCAAACTTTATCGTTTTGTGTTTTTTAGATTTTGTGAATTCCACCACAGCTAGGTACTGCACTAGTGTAAATAGTGTAAATGAAGCATTGACTAATGTAGTGAGATTCACTTCAGAATTTCAATCAATGATGACCTATGATCTAAATGATCTATTAAATTTAAAACTTAGAAACTCAACTATAATATCCTTTGCTGATGATACAGCAGCTATTTTCTCAGGAAGAACGTGGGCTGAGGTTCATGAAATTGCAGAGCAAATCTGCTTGAGCATAAAAAAGTGGCTAGATAAAAATACGTTGAGCTTAAACATAGAAAAAACCAACTACATTACCTTTTCTTTCAATAAATTATGACAGCCTGACAGAGAGTCAAACTTGAAACTCCATTCAAATTGCAACCTTTATAATTATAATTCCCATACCCCAACCTGTTATAATTCCCATTTGGAAGAACTGTTCATAATGCACAAATTAATAATTAAATCTATTTTAAATAAACCCAGATTTTTCCCGACTGACCTTATATTTGATGAATTCAAGGTTTTGACAGTTAGACAGTTTTATGTTGAAAATGTAATTAAATATTTAATAAAAAATATAATCAATTTCCCATGCACCAACAACGTATTAAATAGACATTACAGCTTGAGACCTACATCAAATAAGTATTTGATGTATAATACTAATATTGAAACAATTGGACGGCAACTTATTTATCTAAGTACTATAATAATCAATAAAATTCCGGATCATCATCTCAACAATTCTAAAATTACAAAGAAAATGAAGCAGGAAATCATTAATTGATGATAATGATAATAAATCAATTTATTTGTTCATGAAAAACATACAAATAGAGTTGAGCTTATATGAGATATTCTTGTGCAAAATTTGTTAAAATTTCTCAACATCATACAATAACTACATTTTTGAATATACTTAGAGAATAAACAAGGAGACAAATTGAAAACAAGTACTATATTTATACAGGGTGATTCATAATTATGGTAAAATAATAGTAGAGGTAAAAATAAGAAAAAAAGTTCTCATAAACATATATCCATAAACGCTTCATTAGCGAGCTATACAGAGTGAAAGATTTCGCCCGTAATTCAGTTCCTCTGGTGAAATACACCGATGCTGAATTGTTTGGAGACTAGTTTTTGAAAAACTTATGCTGGATTCATATGGAAAAATATCTGAAAAATTGAATAGAACTAGTCTGGAAGCTGTAGTGTGAGTAGTTTTTGAGAAAAAAGTTGAAATATGCAAAAAATCTAAGTAGAAAAACACAGACTTCTACATTTGATGCCCAATAACTTTCTTTAATGATCAGTAAACAAATAACTTTTCGCAATAAAAATTGTAGAGAATTTAATTCTGAAAAGAATTATGTAAGCTATGTGAACTAAATTTAAAATAAAAGTTGGATAAAATGTAT
The DNA here is from genome assembly GCF_014356525.2 of Nilaparvata lugens. Lineage (NCBI taxonomy): Eukaryota > Metazoa > Arthropoda > Insecta > Hemiptera > Delphacidae > Nilaparvata > Nilaparvata lugens. Next base: position 56,323,156 of record NC_052504.1, read on the forward strand.
TCTTATGTAGTACATTACACTACAAAAATTTGCTGTTTTATGAGGAGAGAACTAATAACTCATAAGTTGAAGCTGATTGCAAATAAAATATTCTGTTTTTTATGAAAAGTTTTTTTTATATAAAAGTAGCATATCTAAATGACATTAAACTTATACCAAAAGACTAGTTGATTATGCCATTAAGCCTGGGAGGAAGCTCGAACAGAAGTAGATGATCTCCTATGATTCCTGCCCAAATGTTTACTGAAAACTGATGTTGTGGAAGATTAGGATTGATGGCATGAGGATTCTCAGCTATCCAAATATGTTGGTTGTGGATGTTAACGATAGCTGTTCTTGTAAAGTGTGCCTCGTCAGTAAATAAAACGGTTGTTCAAAAGTTTGGGTAAACAAGTTTTACTAAAAACCATCGGCAAATACCAGCACGGGGAATACAGTCTCGTGGCAATAGAGTATGAACTTTCTGGATGTGGTATGGATGTAATTGTTGCTCTTTTAGTATCCTCCAAATAATAGATTGATTGACATTAGACTGCACTGACAATTCTCTTGTGCTCTTCTCTGGATGTTCATAAATTTCATCAAGAACTTGTTTTCCAACTCAACAGTCATAAGATCGGGGTCTGCTTGCATAAATGTGCTCTTTGGATATCAAAGAATCTGTTTCAGACAGACGTTGATGAATAGTGGCAAAAACCTTGAACTTGGACATAGTCGGTTAGGAAAGTTCTCTTGATACAAACGTCTTGCTTCAGTACTATTACAGTAGTGTCCCATTCCATACATTAAATGCATGTCAGCTAATTCGGAGTATGAATAATGTCTAAAATTACTTGCCATTTTTTTAAAAGTTAACACTTAACACAAAAGCAAAGTGAAATGGTTACAAATAACTGGTTAATAGATTAAACAAAAAACACAGCGCGGCTACAGTAGGCCTAACTTACAGTTTATTTTTTTGTTCAACAGTGAGCTAAGATATTTCTGAAAATAATTTTCAGCTGATAATTTATTTTAAAAATTTTCTTATTTAAAACAAAATAAATCAGCTGTTTTGAAACAGCTGTTATTAGAATCCATGTTCTATTTGCAATCAGCTGCAACCTATGAGTTATTAGTTCTCTTCTCATGAAACAGCAAATTTTTGGGGTGTAATGTACTACATAAGAATACATTTTATCCAACTTTTATTTAAATTTAGTTTACATAGCTTACATAATTCTTTTCAGAATTGAATTCTCTACAATTTTTATTGCGAAAAAATATTTGTTTACTTGTCATTAAAGAAAGTTATTGGGCATCAAACATAGAAGTCTGTGTTTTTCTACTTGGATTTTTTGCATATTTCAACTTCTTTCTCAAAAACTACTCACACTACAGCTTCCAGACCAGTTTTATTCAATTTTTCAGATATTTTCCATATGAATCCAGCATAAGTTTTTCAAAAACTAGTCCCCAAACAATTCAGCATCGGTGTATTTCACCAGAGGAACTGAATTCCGGGCGAAATCTTTCACTCTGTATAGCTCGCTAATGAAGCGTTTATGGATATATGTTTATGAGAACTTTTTTTCTTATTTTTACCTCTACTATTACGTATTAAATTATTTTACCATAATTATGAATCACCCTGTATATGTATGGTTAATACAGCTGGAACAAAACAATCACGAATTGAATAAGGAGCAGTGGTAGTAGTCTATTAAGTAGGGACAACAATTATTCACCTTATTATCTTATATCACATAGAAGAAAAATATCACTGATTGAATTACATATCACATATCATTTCTTTTATCTCTAAAGACTTCACAGTAAGCTGTTTGAATTTACAATATTCTAAGTGGCATTTACTTTTCTTTCTCAGATCTGACTCGCAATCGGCGACAATTACTATATCATCTGCGAAGAGCAGCATCAATATGTCTTCTTCTCTGTTCATTCTGATGCCACTGAACCCCCTCGCTCTAAGAAAGCTATCAATATCTCTCAAATAGAGGGAGAAGAGAAGCGGGCTGATTGAATCTCCCTGCAAAATGCCCTTTGTGACCGGAATAGGTTCAGATTCTTCCATCCCATTTTTTTTACTTATTATGGTCGTAGCTGAAATATAAATTCCTCGTATTATTCTTAAGAATTTTGAGCTGACTCCCGCCCTTCCTAAATCATACCATAGGAGCGAATGCGGAACAGAATCGAACGCGGACGCAAAATCAATGTATAAAGCGAATAGTTTTCTTTTTCTCACACGTACCTGGCAATAAATAAGTGTTTGAAGTGTGAAAATATTATCAGAGCAAGTGCGACCTTTACGAAAACCATTCTGGCAAAACCCTGTTTCATTAATTCATCAAAATCATTAATTGGATGAAAAGCAATTATTTTTTTAATCTTTAGATTATTGTAACCGTTATCTTTATTGTTATTTCACATCCTATCTTCCCTTCCCTCAGTCCTGCCTATCTAACTACCTTCTTTCATATTGAATGAAAAAGACTAAGAAATTGTCAAAAAACCACTGATTTATTGATAATTATTATTAGAAAGACCGGTTTCGGTTATTACACCATTGTCAATCTCTGATAAACGGTTTATCAGAGATTGACAATGGTGTAATAACCGAAACCGGTCTTTCTAATTATCAATAAATCAGTGGTTTTTTGACAATTTCTTAGTCTTTTTCATTCAATATGAATAATTACCACAATATCAACTTCTCAACTACACAAAAAGTGTACCTTCTTTCACTTTCCTATCACACACCCTTCCTTTTCAGTTTTACCTTACCTGCCTAATACATGGGAAACCATAGTTGGCAAGGTATTCTCCCCCTCTTTCTTCCATCACACATCATTTTAGCAATATTGTCTTTAATGTGTTAATATCATTGTTACTGCTATTGTTTTGTTATATATTGCATTTTCTCATTGTATTTTTGTGTGTTGTAAATAAATTGAAATTGAAAAAGAATATCACATCTAGTTTGGAGTGTGCTCTAGTATCTCTTCTTAAGAAGTACCGTAATATCATTCTTATTTCATCTTATAGGGCTAGCTGATAGATCATATACACGATAGACTATAATGGATCCATAGTTCCACAATAGATAGAATCGTTTCCATCATAAATCCACAATAAATCTGTGTAAAATGGCAAAAGCGGAACGCTGGAATGAACTTGTTACCGAACACTCTTTGCACATCCCTAATTATTGGGAGAAGATTATCGGATGAGTCAAACAAAGGCTCAAAGCGATCGTTTGTTGTTTTTCAAACTCCGAAAGTAAGCAACAAAAAATATTTGGACACTGGCTGATGAAGGTGGGGGGATTGTTTTAGCGAGGTTATTGTTGCAAAACAGCAAAAGATATAGGTAGTGAAGCTATGTTGTACAGAAGCGAGAGTTTCAGTTCACAGTAACAAGCTACGGACGCTGTTAGCTCTTTCCTGCATTGGAACATTTTCTCTCTGCAGTGGGTAAACCGACCCCCAACACTCCCTCCCGAACCTCACAGCCTTTTTACAGAACCCCCACCACCACCACGCCACGTAACAACACCCCCGCATAACACGGTAATCGTTTTGTTCGGTATACAGTATTTGTTTTTGTGCTCCACATTGTAGAATGAAGATACTGCAGACTCTTGTCAGCTTTGTTTTAAACCGTTGCTATCGTAGTGATCTCTCCATTATTTTTGAACCTCATTTCTAGTGCAGCTTGGTACTTTTTCGTGATTAGAATAGAAATGTCCTTGATGAAGTCTCTATTAGAACTTCAAAAACCTTTAAGCTACTTTTTCCACCAGATTCTAATCTTTTCTAAAATCTTCAATTCAAACTCAAGATCAATTTTAAGATCTTGGAAATTTGTTATAAAATTAAAATCTTTCATTTCATTTATTTTTCAGACTTTCATTTTTTTAAATTTCTTGTCATGTATTCGGTTGATTTTTTTCATTTGATCACTTTCATGATTATGACATGTATTTCAACTTGATACTTGAATGTTCATTTTCTTAGCATTGCAAAATGGAATGAGTTTCACTCCTGGTGAGGAGCTTCAACAGCCTTATGGGGATTGATGAAGCTCCCCATCATCAAAATAAATTTGTTTAAATTATGAAGCCTTCAAGACAAATGGAGGCTTGAATAAAAACCTTATAAGAGAAACAAGGGCTTAAAAGAATCCCTGAAGAGAAATGAGGGGCTTAGATGAATGAAGCAAAATAAGATTAACTCATAGAATGGTTACTCATCACAATTCACTATTTATTTGGAGTTGTTCTCCAAGGAGCTCTTCATGAATTTATATATATATGCGAAGTTACAATTAAAATCAGGAATGTGAGAGTAGGACAAATTATCAGGTCATAACAAATAGTTATCTGGCCAAAAAAATGTTAAAGGTAAGAAAAACAGATTACCAAGAGAATGATTATGATTGGGTGATTAAGTTACCCATGACAAAAGAAAAATCAACCATTTACTCTAACCTATAGATTCAATCTCCAAAAATATTCACATGCACACAAGAGAGCAATTGAAAAGTGTGGAAAAACTTTTCTCAAAGTCAAAATTTATCAAGAAGACAGTGATAGTGATAAAAGATGATGTAAGTTGTCCAATGTGATGTTGGTGCAAAAAACTCACACACACATTTTATGTTGAGAGATGTATTGTGGAACAGAGACCTTCCCAATTAGACCAGAGACTGAATAAATTATCATGATTGCATCAATGACAATGGATATGTTATTATTGATTTTGTATATTATTATACTATTTACATTGGCTTTTATTGTACTTACCATTGAAGGCAGCGACAGCTGTAATGTCTGATTTGTCCGCCAGAGTGTAGCACCCGGTGCAGGCCACAGCAGACAGGTCTGCTGGCCACTCTCATTGGTGACGACAGTCGGCGAGCCAGCTGTTGTGCCAGTGGCCGGTGGACTGGCGCCAGTGGTAGGACTTGTGCCAGCTGTTGTGCTTCCTGGTGGTGCAACTGTAGTGATGGTGGTGGTGGTGGTTGGTACCACTGTTGTTGCTGTGCCACTGGTTGCAGCAGTGGGATGTGGTGTTGTGGTGATGATGGTTAATGGTTGTGGTACAGTGGTGCCACTTTGTGCAAGTGTTGTGCCCAGCATGGCACAGGTGCACAGGTAGGCGAAGTTTGGCAACATTGTGCCAACGTCACTCAGTGCTGACTTAGGTTATAATTTGGTCATCCTCATTTTTTCTGCAAATGGTAGAAATCGAATCATTATATTTACCACCTTTTTTGAAATTTCTACTTCATAGAATTATTACATGAAAATGCATATCATACATTATGTATAATAATTATGGAATTATGTATTATTCCATATGTTAAGAAAATGAGGCTTGGTTGAAAGTTAGGACAGTAATAATGCCCTTTCTACCACTTGACTGCAAATAGTGAAAAGAAAAATATTATTTTCTAACCCTTTCAGATTCTAACCTCATGAAATCAGAACATGGAAGCCAGTAAAATATGATATTCTATTTACATAAAACATTGAAATACTCCACTATGATTATAGATACTTCAGTATTCCCAAAAAACAAATACAATATACCATACAAATTTTCATAAAATAACACCAATTACTAAAATCACATAAATAAAAATTAAATGAAAGATTTTGATTATGAATTTTCTAATAGGGAAATTTACCTACTTCATCATGGCATTATGCTATCTTTTCTTTATGATTATGTGGAGCCAAGTACTGAATTCGAATAGGTTCCAGTTTTTGTAGGCAGATTAGCAATAATTGCAGATAGCTGTTAGTATGCAGTTGGTCAACTTATTGGGCAGCAGTATATGAGTGAGTGTGTACAGTGCAATGTGAACATGTGTTCTGATTTTAAACCAGAAGCCAGCCCTACTTACAAAAACTGATACTATATATATATAATAAAGGATTTGATTATGTACATTATGTACTGAGGGTGCATCAATGTATGGATTTTTTAAATATGGGCTATTATTTCGTAGACTTGCAATTTGAATGAGCTGGGTTTTACTATCTATCAGTACGACCAAAATCGAACAATTAATCATTCAAATTCAATAGGCTATTGGGGTTATATTGGGGGTTATATTATACATCCCAACTCAATCAATCATTTTATTTAGTAAAAAGCATTACAAAATTGGTCCTGCTAAACTTAAAAGATTTTACAGCAGGTGCCTACAAATAATAAAATACATAAATAGAATGAATGCTAACTTTAACAATAAACTAAGGAAAAAAATTTTTTTCATGTAACTGGGAGTTTAGGAATTTAAAAGGAGTGTGGGGTATTAGATGAACTAAGGATGATTAATGGGGTGGTATAGGGTGAATGGAAATCGGAAAAAATGGAAAACTCAAAAACTTTAAATCATAAAACTAAATTAAATTTAAAATAAAATAAACTTGATACTCTATAGTAAGTAAGCATCAAAAGATATTAATTAATCTTATTCAGAGTTAAGGATAATACTAAACAAAAAATACAATGAGTGATCGGGAGTCTCAAACCTTAATTATAGTAATTATAGTACATCCATATAGTAAATGAAAATTGTTTGATATATACATATATATTATGAAAAATTAGTTAGTCACTCTAAGGCGGCGGTGTTTCACATATACTAAAATTCATTTTACCAGCAAACTAATATTTATGTAGGCCTAATTATGAAAATGAAAAAAAAGCAAAAAATTAATGATTTTTCTCTATCTAGTATAGACTAAAGTATTGAAGCAGTAGTGTCACAAATGAAAGTCATTCACAATGACAAGTTGGAAAATATCTTCCTTTGAGCAGTCTCGGATGATGGTAGGGAGCAAATTAAACATTTTTGGAAAAGTGTATTTCAATGATCTTTTTCCGTACAAATTATTATATCTAGGAATTGAATATACACTGAATGCTCTAAGATTATATTGAGGTATAGGTGCAAATTGTCGGTAAGAATAATTATTTCTGTACATTAATGCTAACTTATATAGATAGAATTTTTTGGAGTGAGTGTGTGAAAAATCGTTGAACGGATTGTTTATCATGAATTGTGAAATTTAATCGGTTAGATATGGACATTATACATTTGAGGGTTCTGAATTGGATACGCTCTACCCTGTCTAATAGATAGTTTGCAGCACATCCCCAAGCCTCGATGCCATACCTAATTAAGGATTCTGATAATGATTTATAAATTAGATAAAGACAATCTGGTGTATATTTCTATGTAAAAAGAAGATTTGAGCACTGATTGCACGTAACTTTTTCGAAATATAATCTATATATGTAATTACCATTTTAGTTTATCATCCAAGATTACACCAAGGTAACGGGTGTTATTTGTAACTTTCAAAGGGGTACATGTGCAGGGATCACCATTATTCAAATAGAGACACTTACAATCATGATTTTTTATAACTGGAGGATTAAGAACTTTAGTGTGGGGTGTTTTGAACTGTATTATATTAACTGAAAAATCTTATGAAACTTGTTAACAGATTCCAGCTAGACACAAACTGAATCCATATTACTGGAATAGATGTGAATTGCATTTGTAAAGGGAAGACTGTTATTGTTACACAGTAATTCGGTCTACTGGATATTTAAGAATGTTGTGAAATTATCTTGAATCTATAGGCAGTAATAGTTAAGAACAGTATCGTTTTTGAATTGAGAAAATAGTAATAGTTACCGTACACAGTCACTAGTGGGCTACTGCATAATATTGTAGAATGTATAATGATATATAGTTGAGGCTGGATACCAAAACATTGGCAAGAAGACTAGATTCAGGATTCACCTTTTCCTCTTTCAAAGTGTTCTGCAATGGTATATTTTTGATTTTAGTTCAATCATATCATGCACATGGTTATTGAACTGTGACAAGTGAATGGGATATTCTATCCAAGTTAACCAAAAATTATATTTCGTGGTGCAACCAATTAGGATTCTGACTCAAGCTGGATAAAATACTCATACTCTACACAATCGTGTCAATCACATTTTTAGAAAAAAAAAGAAATAGATCGATTGGTTTCTATGAAAAAACCAGAGAATTTACAACACTGGGGAGTACTTTATATTGAATGAATAATATTGAATTGACTTAATGACTAATGTCCACATAATATGAGGAATCAGAAAAAATTCAATGTGCTTTACTGTGGAAATAGTTTCGAACAATATGGATTTTTAATATAAATTATTTCCAATTTTCAGTTAGGCCTACCTATATTATTTTAAAAAAAGCCAATAGAAGGAATTGATGTACATCGATCGATTGACTGTTTTGAAATGGAAACATAGGCAAGTAAATAGGCTAAAAACTAAAGCATTATTAGGACCAGGACTAGTTAGAGGATTCATTTACAGTACCTTGTTGCGATGCGTTCCACAGAGCTTTTCCAGAACTTGCACACTCCTGGCTCAACCACTCAACGGCTCCCGGACAACTGAAAGGCAGTCGGCTGCAGTTCTGGAGAAAAGGGAAGTGCTCTGCCAACTCCCTCTCCTTCCCTCTCACTCACACTACTCCTCCTCTCACCCCTTCTCCATCACACACTCACCAACCCATACCCTGTCTCTCCCGAGAGAACGGCCAGTCGCCCTTCCAGCCCTTTTTCCGCGCATGCCTGTATAGCAATTTCGAAATTGACGTTTGCCGGTCGTCCAGCTTGGCTTGGCTCGCTCGGATCCCTTTACCCTTCCGCAGGCGGCGGAGGCGACAAAACTGAGTCAAGTTGTCAATTATTTTTATTTGCCGCCCCTCTAGAGTCGCGGGTGGATAAGCATCCCTTTCCTCTCCACCACCGCTATAGACACAGACGTGATGGACGGACGTCTAGCATCAGTCTGAGTTCTAAGTGGGGGAACAAGGTACTTTGAGAAGATGATGTTGATGAAGAAGAATGATTGAGGAGGAGGAGTTAGTAAAAGACTAGGATGAGGTGAAAGACAAAAAGGAGGTATAGGAGTAGGTAAAGAAGGTGAAGAAGGAGAATACCACACACGAGATTTTTTTAAATATATTCATTTTGAATTTTGAAAGTTTTAGGCTCAGTTGATCAAGAGTCTGTTAAATTTCAATCTTGATTGCATGCCACGAAAACCAATATCGGGAAAGACTTCTTTCCGAAAAAGCCTTTTTCGATTGGTTCTCGTGGCATTTATCCTTGATTAAAATGAAGGGCCGGTTTCCGAGCTCGGGATTTAGTCAAGTTCTAGACTTTAAACAGCTTCAGCACTGGAGTCAGAAAATTGGCTTTCTGAAACGGTGTGTAGTCTTAGTTGTTAATATGATAATCTTTATTTTCTCATTTCTATAAAAGGTATGGTTCTATAAAGGTTCTATAAAGGTACCCGTTTTTCCTTGACGAAATAAAACATTCCTAAATAATTCAAAATAGCTGAAACTTTACACTACTTTTTATATTTTATTTTGTGTTCAATGTTCTAGTTTTTCGAAATTTAATATAAACGTGGACTGCGACTACGCCCCGTTTCGGAAAGCCAATTTTCTGACTCCAGATGTTTAAAGTCTAGAATAACTTAGCTAAATCCTGAGCTCGGAAACCGGCCCTTAAGAGGATTTTGTGCAACCGGGTCATGGTCTGTTATACCCTAGATAAGGTTTCAATTCCTCCCTGTGAAGTCTAGGCTATAGACAGAGGGGGAAAATTCGATTTTACATGAAATACTACATACATACATACATACATACATATCCGGGTCCCGTTCCAGCTAGTGCCGGGTCTGGGTGTTTACAATGCCTCTCCATCTTGTTCGGTCCTCCCACCATCGCTCGTCCTCCACCTGCCGCCATCGGTGTCCTCTCTTCTCCACTTCGTTGGCCACTGAGTCTGTCCATCGTCGTCGCGGTCGTCCTCTTGGTCTCCTCCCTTCAATCCTCATCTCCTCCATTCTCCTTGGCAGCCGATCCTCTCTCATTCTCTTCATGTGCCCAAACCAGCGTAGTCTCATACTTTCAATCTTTTCCCTTATACTCCCCATGTTCAATTCTCTTCTTATATCCTCATTTCTAACTCTGTCTCTTCGTGTCTTCCCCTTTATTGCCCTGAGGAACCTCATTTCTCCTGCCTGTATTCGACTCCACTCTCTTTCCATCATCGTCCATGTCTCGGCTCCGTATAATATGATGGGTACGTAATACATCTTGTACATCATAATCTTTGCCTTTTCTGGTACTTTTCCATCCCAAATCAAATGTTTCACTGTTTGGTAGAAATTCCCCCCCTTTTGTAATCTTCTAGTTATCTCGTGGTTTATTCTCCCATCATCTGCAATTTCACTGCCCAAGTACCTGAAACTTCCAACATTTTTCAGGGGTTCTCCATTCAATCTGATATCTCCGGCAAAATTGTCATCCCTTCCAAAAACCATTACTTCACTCTTTTCCCTGCTTATTTTCAGACCATATTTCTCCATAACCCTGCTCCAAGCATCCAACTGCATCTGTACATCCTCAACTGTTTCTCCCCAAATCATCATATCATCCGCAAATATCATTTTCTTATCCCTTTCTCCTACTTCCTCTCTCACTTGTCTATTCATTCCTTCCATAACTACATTGAACAAGGCTGGTGATAGAATACTTCCCTGTTTTAGCCCATTCCTTACTTCAAACTCGTCTGTACAACCACTTTGTGTTCTTACTCTGCACTTATATCCCCTATACATCTCCTTTATTATGCCAATATGTTCTTTCTCAATCCCAAAATTTTCCATTTCCTGCCACAAACCTTGCCTATCCACTGAATCATACGCTTTCTCTATGTCTATAAATAGCATCACAATCTTCTTATTATATTCCCAGCTCTTTTCCATCAGTTGTCTTATGGAGAATATAAGATCTACTGTACTGCGGCCTGGTCGAAAACCATATTGTTCCTCACTTTGTTCAAGCTCGATTTTTGGGCTGATTCTGTTTAGTAATATTCTTTCGAAGATTTTCGCACAGTGGCTCATCAAGGTGATTCCCCTATAATTTTTACAATTCTTCTTACTTCCTTTTTTAAACAAGGGAATTATTTCTCCTTTCTTCCAGTCCTCTGGGATTACTTTGTTTTTCCAGATGCATTTCAGAACTCGGTAAAACCATTGTATTCCAATCGGTCCAGCTGCCCTAATCATGTCGACTGATAATTCATCAGGTCCGGGTGCCTTTCCACTGCTCATTCTCTGAATTGCATCTTCCATTTCCTTCCAGCTGATATTACCCTGGTTTGTCTCCCACTGGTTGTTTCCTTCTTCCTCTATTTCTCCCTCGTTGTTGTCTTCATCTTGTCCATTTAGAAGTTTCCTGAAATATTCTTCCCATAACAGTTTTATTTCCTCAGGCTTCTCTACAATTCTCCCGTCTTCTCCTTTCATTCTTTGTGGCATCTCATTCTTCTTCTTATTATTTTTCATTATCCTATAAAACATTTTACTATTTCCTTTCACGTCATCTCTCAATTTATTTACAAAACCTTCCCATGCATTTTCTTTTTCTTCTTCAATAACTTTTTTACACTTTCTCTTTTCATTATTATATGCATCTCTGTCCTCCTCTGTCTTGGTTCTCCACCATTTTCTCCAGGCTGTGTTCTTATTTTTGACAGCCTCAATCGTACGTGCATCCCACCATACCGTTTCCTTATCTTTAATTTCCCCGGATGTCCTGCCACATACTTTCTCCGCTGTATTTACCAAAGCTCAATTGAATTGCATCCACTCCTCCTCCAACTCTCCATTCTCACTCCTGGGCATTTCTATTGCTATCAACCGTCTGTATTCTTCAGCTCTATCCCTGTCCTTCAACTTCCATTCCCTTATTCTACATTGTCTTTTCTGCTGTTTTGGTCTTTCCATTTCGTTGCATTTCCACTGTGCCACAAGCAATCTGTGGTCGCCATCCATGCTCACACTTGGTATCACTTTAACATTTGTTAAATTTCTCCCCCATTCCCGGTCCACTAGGAAATAGTCAACTACACTCTTATTTCTTCCATCCCAGCTATACCTAGTTATCATATGGCTTTCTTTTTTCTTGTACCAAGTGTTTGCAACTCTCATGCTGTTCCTTTGGCATAAATCAAGAAGTTTTTCTCCTTCCTCATTCCGTGTACCATAACTATAACATCCTATAACCTCTTCATAACCTGCCCTGCTACTACCCACATGCGCATTGAAATCTCCCATCACTACTCCGACGTTGTGCAAATTACTTTCCAACTCTTCTACAAATCTCTCTTTTTCGTCGTCGGTACATCCTACTTGTGGAGCATAAACTTGTAGTATTTTCAGCCTTTTTGTTTTGAACTTGAAATAGATAATTATTGCTCTATCCGATACATATTGCACATCCTCTAAATATACCAGCATACTCTTCTCGACCATTACTGCGACTCCATTCCTTCTGCCTCTTTCATTACCACTCCAGAATATTTTTCCGCCACCTCTCAAAGTTTTCTCACCTTGTCCTCTCCACTTTGTCTCGCTCAATCCCAAAACTGAAAGTCCTCTCTCTTTCATCATGTCCGTTAGCTCCTCCAGTTTACCTGTCAATGTTAGAATATTCAGTGTACCTATTCTCAAGTCGTTCAAAGTATTCCGTAATCCATTCTTTTGTTTGGCGTTTCCAATATTTTTATCCGTTAATCCAGTCCGGTTCCGAGGCTTGTTATTTGTTCTGAAAGCGATTTGTATCTTCACTACCGACTTGCTAGGCCTGACGTAGCTGCTTTGGAGTACTTTTTCGTCTGGCCCCTATCCATCGACCTGTCCGGCTTGGGAGGCCCTACCAGTAGTTAAACTACCGCCGGCATAGCTCTTTGGGTCATTGGGACACGCAAGCTCCACCACCAACTACAAGGTATTGTACTCCCTAGGTGGGGACATGAAATACTATGGTCATTATTTCAACCTGTAAGTGGCCATAAATAAAAGACTGGCTTATAGAAGGATAATTTTTTACCAAAAATTACTTACACTTTTATGATCATTCTTCAACATAATTAGGTTGAGGCATTTGTCATATCAGTGGATCAGCCAAAATCCTATTCATGAAATGCTACGGTACCGTCAAATGAGCTCAAGTGTGTACCCTACGTTGTTTTGGATCCCTTTGTTGGTTTTTTGTTGGTTAATTTGGAAGCTCTGCCTACCAAACTAATCTAATCTATTGATTATAATAATTATTATTATTCGGCCCATTTTACTATAATCAAAATCACTTCCTGGAAAGTTGAACGGAGAAAACCGAAAATTCCCTTGAACACCTCCAAAATTTCGACATTATATATTTTATAAAAAAAACTGTTGGTTGTATTGAGAAAATGAATAGGACTTGTAGCCCATAATATATGTAAAAATCTGGTGTGGTAAACTCTCACAACTTTCCTTGCTCAATGTTCTATAAGCCTCATCAACGAGGATAATTTAGGGGAATAACATTATGCCAATTGGCGGCTAAATAATTAAAACTACGATTATACTATTGTTATTGTGTTCAGAGTACATTTTCCTTTGTTTGAATAAATAATGAAATTTGAGGATTTTTAAAAATTTGTCAAAACAGCTGTTCGACAAATAAAATATCGACATGTGTTCATTTGAACTCCTATACCTCACACACGAGAAGGAGGTTACAAATTAAATTTCTCAAGGATGGGGTGGACCCCCTGTTAATTTTTCAGGGAGGAGACTCATGCCAGTTGATAGAGATTATATATAACTATACAGGGTATGAATTTGAAAAAAAAATCGGTCAAGTCATTTTTGAGAAGATCGTGATAGAAATATAACAAAATTACGGAGCTCCTAAATTTTCTCAGAAATGAGACTCATGTCAGTTAATAAGGCTTATAAATAGCTATCAAGGGTATGAATTTGAAGAAAATCGTTAGAGCCGTTTTCGAGAAAACCGTGAAAAACATGGTTTTTCAGCCACTATCCGCCATTTTGAATTGAGTTTTATTGATTAATTTCTTATTCCTCATGGTATAAGGACCTTAAGTTGTCAATCGGTTAATTAGGAATGGAGTTATCGTGTTCACACACACACACACACACACACACACACACACACACACACACACACACACACACACACACACACACACACACACACACACACACACACACACACACACACACACACACACACACACACCACACACACACACACACACACACACAACACACACACACACACACACACACAACACACACACACACACACACACACACACACACACACACACACACACACACAAAAATAATGTTTTTGGACTCAGGGGACCTTGAAACGTATAGAAAACATGAAATTAGGGTACCTCAAATTTTTTTGGAAAGCAATACTTTCCTTACCTATGGTAACAGGGCAAGGAAAGTAAAAAATCCAATGGCATATGATAGAAGGTTTTCTGATGAATGGTTACCGAGGTACCTGTAGTTGATTCTCGTGATTATCTGCATTTATTATCTTTGAGGGCGGCGGGACTTTCTTTCTTACGATTTTTGGGAAAGTGACCCTCTGGGAGAGTTCCATGAATGGTGAGAAATTCAGCTCTTATCTAATTTTCGAACTGAAAAAACGTTTATTCACTGGGCTAGCATATATTGAGATATTAGATATAATTATTTCATTATCTGTTCATAAATTCATGGAATTAATTCAGTTGAGTTAATTTCAGTTAAGTTAAATTCATCCAGTAAAGGGTCCAAGAGAGTGTCAGATTACCAAAAATGTCGGATTACAAAAAATGTCATATTGTCGAAGATGTTTTATTCTTGATGTGTTTGAACACAATGATTTTAAAAAAGGAAGAAACAGTAAACGTACATCATGTAATTTATTAATACCAGGATACAAAATGACAGTAAATGTAAGTTTTTAAAAGGAATTAAAGTAAAAATAATAGTTATTTGTATATCTAGAGTGGAAAATATCACTTTTTCTTCCTGAAGGGAAAGATTGATGCCCGAGGCGAAGCCAAGGGCAACAATTTCTCTGAGGGAGAAAAAGCATTTTTCACTCATGATATACACAACATTTTTCCTCCACCTACATTTTTATAAAAACTGCAAATAAAATAATTTTTAAAAACTCATGTGACTTGTAACAGTGTGTTACAACATAACAAAAAAGTGAACAGAAACAGCTTGCTTGTAATCATAGTTCTCTGCTGACAGTGCTATGCGCTATCTGTCGGCAAAAGTTGTAACAACAATGGCCGACACAACTACAATAATTGTTATAATTATTATGATGAAGTTCCCCTTTCAAATTTGATGAGTTAATGAGGAATATTCGTTGACTAGTATTTTGAATAACATGGAATTAAAAAAAAAATTGCATTTCAAGGATAATATAAAAGGAAAAAGGAGCCTCCTTCATACGCCAATATGAGAGTAAAAATAAGACTATAAAATTATTCATCATAAATCAGCTGACAAGTGATTACACAGATGTGTGGGGAAGACAGTATATCACTGTATTTGTATAAGGTCTATAGTTTCAATCAAAGACATTAAAGAGGTATGCATCTTCAAGCTGGGTTTACACCAAAGTTATTAACAGAATGGTTATAACTTAATCCTTATAGATTATATTAGATTGAACGGTTGACAAACACATATGTTCATCATGTGTATGATAAGTTATGTTCAATCCAATATAATCTAAAAGGATTGAGTTATTAACATTTTTTTAATAAATTTGGTCTAATCGCAGTTTTTAGGTCTTCGGTTTCAATATTTTGTTTTGCAGTCATGGTATTATTATGCATGCCCATCAGTATCGTCAATATTCTCACATTCCAAAAAACTAATTTAATAGGTGAATAAAAATAAACAAATGAACTAAATGATGCTGGAGAAATTATTATATTTTTGATTCTAAAAAATTAATTTTCATCAGATAGAAAGATCATCATGGAACTGGATGAATTATATCATATGAAATACACATTCAAACGTGAACTGAGTTTGTTAACATTTAAAACAGTTGACATCTGGTACTTGTGGATGAGAATACTGCGTGAGGTCTACTGTTCACAAAACTACTAGTTTAATAACTTTGGTGTAAACCCAGCTTAAAGATGCATAACTCTTTATGGTCTTTGATTGAAACTATAGACCTTATACAAATACAGTGATAGACGGGCTTCTCCACTCATCTGTGTAATCACTTGTCAGCTGATTTATGATGAATAATTCTATAGTCTGATTTTTACTCTAATATTGGCGTATGAAGGAGGCTCCTTTTTCCTTTTACATTATCCTTGAGATGCAAAATTTCCAAAAACCTTGTACATACGTCGACACGCAATTTAAAAAGGAACATACCTGTCAAATTTCATGGAAATCTATTACCGCGTTTTGCCGTAAATACGCAACATATAAACATTTAAACATTCAACATTTAAACATTAAGAGAAATGCCCAAAGACCTTAAAGATGCATAGACTCACATGCAGCGGCAGTGTCATACTTGGAATTGAAATCGGCCATTGAGGGGGCAACCTATAAGATTATTATATACCAATGCCTTTGTAATCTATAGTATTACAAATATACAGGGTGATTCATAATTATGGTAAAATAATTTAATACGTGATAGTAGAGGTAAAAATAAGAAAAATGTTCATATAAACATATATCCATAAACGCTTCATTAGAGAGCTATACAGGGTGAAAGATTTCGCCCGGAATTCAGTTCCTCTGGTGAAATACACCGATACTGAATTGTTTGGGGACTAGTTTTTGAAAAAATTATGCTGGATTCATATGGAAAAACATGTGAAAAATTGAATAAAACTAGTCTGGAACCTGTAGTGTGAGTAGTTTTTGAGAAAGAAGTTGAAATATGCAAAAAATCCAAGTAGAAAAACACAGACTTCTATGTTTGATGCCCAATAACTTTCTTTAATGACCAGTAAACAAATATTTTTTCGCAATAAAAATTGTAGAGAATTTAATTCTGAAAAGAATTATGTAAGCTGTGTGAACAAAATTTGAATAAAAGTTGAATAAAACTGACAGATTAAAGTGAATTGAGAAATTCCCTATCACTCTACATCTATACTGTCATATTAAAGTGAATCCTTCTCTCACATCTATACTGTCATATTAAAGTGAATCCAGAGAGAGGTCAATGATCTAAGTTCTTTTACATTTTTTATCTGCAATATCGTACAAGCATTTCCAAAGTTCATCGGAATTTTTAACAACAGATAATGGCGAATCATTTGTACAATCATAATGTAGATGCCCGCTGTCTAGTATATCGAGCAATTCAAATATTTCAGATAAAATTGGAAAGTGTACATTTTCTGTTTTTGTTAACGGTAAATCAACATCTTGACATCCTGTTGAAAATTTAATATTCTTCGCAATTGAATCAAATTCGTTAAATGAAATTCCCATCAAGAGACGAGTTAATTTTTTGAATTTTGAAAAACCATAACACTGCATGTTAACGGCTTCCCAGATGTTTGACATGTGTGTCTGTTCTATAAATTAACAATATGCACGTGTTGTACCTACAACTTGAAGACAGTCGTGTCTCGGCTGTATAAAAAAGATCACACCACACACGTTGCTGTTGACACGTCTAGCTCTGACCGAGTACTAACTAAAAAGTGAGTGGGGATATTGGAATGAAAAATCATTTGAACACAGAAAAAGTTTATTTACACATTTCACCAGCAGCACAACTATTCATAATTACATCTTCAATTTTAATTAACTTATCTATACACAAATTATGAGGATGATAATAACATAGATAGTCTCTTATGTCATTTAAATTAACCGTGCTTAGAAAAATGTCTTTTAATTGTTTTGCCAAACTATAATTTTCACGAGTTGATTTCCTAATTGCACTTTCACACTCATCATACCAATCAATACAGTTTTTTAACCTCACTTCCAACTCGTTGTCAGCAGTCAACCACTTTCTCGGATCCATGATAAGCGAATGAACAAAACTAAGTGTAGGCTGGCACTATTATAGAGTAATTAAGTGGTCTTTCTTCATTAATTGCAGACAGACAACATGTACATGCTTTATGCAGTCTCAATGCATGCATGCAATAAACACACTGAATCTCTTTTCCATTGTAGAAGAATCCATAATGAGCTAAGTTTCTTTTCTGCGAATTTGTGTACATCGCAGCCATTTTCATACTTTGCATTCGATTGTTTTCACACATGAAATTATTTGTTTGATACATATTTTTAAACAACAAAGAATTATAATGTTGAGCACTGAACAAAGCACACCGACCATCTGGTCTATATTTATGAATGTTACACACACCATAACACCATGAACTAGTGAAAAAGCTGAAATCTGGTTTTGCAAAATCCTCTGGTATACATTGAACATTAGTATGTAATCTTCTTAAAAACTTTGCTTTCTCAGTTCCTTTTGTGAAAATTTTCTCATAACCTACAAGGTAATCACATATTAATGAGTCAGTGTATTCTAAATCTCCATCCTCCCATTTTATTTTATGATAGTGACGTTCTAACCATGTTACATCGTTATACAATTTTGCACTCAATTCTGTCTTTGCAAATGGTGATTTGAAATGGAATACAATATAATTATTAAACTGATCAATTATGGCAAGTTCTTTCACAATAATTTGATTACAATCTTGTTTAAACCAGTGAAGATCAACTGTAGCAATTTTCGTACTTGCTTGCTTATCCACTTCTTTCTCTTCGCCAGTGGGCTCATCGAATCCTCCATCTTTCTCCTCCTCTTCCCGTTTCTGCTCCTCCTCCTCCACCTGCAGCGGCTTCTGGATTGGTGTACCGCACCTTGGTTCATAATAGCACAGATAAAATAAGTCCTATACAGATATGCAATGGGCGTGCGCGTAGCCCATCTTACTGCGACATTCACTTTGGAGTGCTAGAGTCACTGAGCCATTATCACAGCTCAACTATCATCTATAAATATACTGCAACAGTGAGCACTTTCACAGTGTTGCCAGATTGGGCGTGAGTTGGTGTGAGCAAGTAGAAATGAAGTGTGAAACAGAGAGCGACTCGTTTGACAAGATTATCTGTCAATGACTGAACACAGCATGTTGTGAGAAGGTGTGAGTGAGTGGGAATTAATTGTGCGACAGAGAGGCCCAAGTTGATAAAACTTGGTTCACTAATGATGATTACTATAATTGCCATTTGTTCAGAGTTCTTTACATGAACAATCATGATCTGATCTAGGCAATGCGGTCTTACTAGAATTGATTTGACTTTAATATAATTATCATACATAAATATTATAATATTATAATGTTTAATTAATTAATAATGACTGTACACTATAGATTTAGAGAAAGCAGCGAGACTTTGAATCTCAACATTAATTAACAGTGTTTTCAATGTGATCTCCAACTTTTTGAATGAATAAACCAGTGATCATCAAACAAGTAATCTATTTGAAATAAAATGCAAAGCTGCTCTCAAATTATAGATGCAACTGTTTTACCTCATAATTCTATTATTGGAATTAATTGCTTCCCAGATTAAGTAGAGTTTGTGATAAAATTCATATGCAAACTTACTTGTAAAGTAAATGTTAGCAAATAGATAGTTGGTGATAAACAAATGAAAAAATTGCAAAATTTTTGAATTTATTATTTTAATTGAGTCATAAATTATAATGAACCTTGTCTCTGCAACCAGAATTCAGTTTACATATTTTAAAAAGTCAGAAATAGAGTTACAGTAGGTCTTTTCGATTTTCACTTCTACAAAAGTCTCTACAAAAATATTTATACAAACCATAAAAATAATATGGTGCTTGGAGCAACTTGAAAGTTTTAAAATTATTTTCAGTTCAAATATTTATTGTTGCATAAATTTCTACATATAAAATGACAAATGGATAAGAGGTTACTATGGATGAAAGCAGCTCTAGAGGTGAAGAAAATTTAATATTGAACTACAGTATTTCTCTTGACTTTCCAATGCTGAAATTGAAATGTAGAAATACAAATGTAGAAATTACAATGTAGAAATTACATTTTCTACTCATTATTATCAATCCATGGACGATTCAATTTTCATGGGAAATGTTCTTAAAATCATTCAAACTGATAAAATGTAATAGTCATGTGAGATTAATAGTACATGGACGATTCAATTTTCATGGGAAATGTTCTTAAAATCATTCAAACTGATAAAATGTAATAGTCATGTGAGACTCTCTGAACTATACTAAATCAATACTTTATAACTAGTAGTTCTGTGAACAGTAGACCTCACACAGTTTTCTCATCCACAACTATCTTATGTCACTTGTTCTAGTTGATTCAGTTGAATCACAATTCACAGTTGAATAATAATTTACTCTTAAAAACTGTTATTTGTTTTCTCCAAGATCAAAAACTCACTTATGTTAATAAACTCAGTTCACTTTTGAATTTGTCTCCCATAATTTATCCAGTTCCATGATAATCTTTCCATCTGTTAATAATATTTCTCAACTATTTTAAATTAATTTTTTTCAATCAAGAATATTATAATTTCTTCAGCATTATTTAGTTCATTTAATCATTTTTTTATTTTATTTTCAATTACCTTTTAAATTTGTTTTTCAAATGTGAGAATATTGATACTGATGGGCACGCATCATAAAAAATATTGAAACCCTACCTTATAGAAATAGACATGACCAGACATCTGTGTAGTGTGTAATGCATTCAATGAATAATCCACTTGTCAGCTGATTGATTATGAATAATTATATAGCCTGATTGATCCTATCTTCAAAGAAGATAGTGATATCATATATATAGTGATATCAGAGTATGGAGGAATTCCTTTTCTTTTCATATTATCCTTAAAATGCAAAATTTCAAAAAAACTTTTGTATACATCAACGCACAGTTGAAAAATGAATATTCCTGCCAAATTTCATCGAATTCTATCAATGCGTTTGACCAATCGCGTTACATACAGACAGACAAAAGAAAATCAAAGTTAAAACATAGACCTCACTACGTTCGGAAAAAAACTATACTACAATCTATACTAAACATTATAAATGCATCAAAATGCTTTCAATGCACTCTTATAAGGTTATACCATGGGGTTTGCTGTTATTTAGATCGGATTGAATCATCAGGAATTTGAAAAAAGGTTACATGATA
The DNA here is from genome assembly GCF_014356525.2 of Nilaparvata lugens. NCBI lineage: Eukaryota > Metazoa > Arthropoda > Insecta > Hemiptera > Delphacidae > Nilaparvata > Nilaparvata lugens. The sequence continues at coordinate 56,344,361 of NC_052504.1, forward strand.
ATAATGCTAAGCTAATTACATATTCTACTCATTATCAATCCATGGACGATTCAATTTCCATGGGAAATGTTCTTAACATCATTCAAACTAATAAAATGTAATAGTGATATGAGACTGATCTCTGAACTATACTAAATCAATACTTTATAAAAAAAACTGTACACTACAATCTATACTAAACATTATATATGCCTCAAAATTCTCAGTTTAGCCTGAGCAGTTTTTTTAACTTCACTTGAGACCCACTTGCACTGTTTGTGCACAAGTACTCTGAACAGGTGCTGTAGAATGAATTTTCCCCGTTCAGCACAATGCCTTTGTGGGCAAGTGAGTGATTCAACTGATACAACTTTTTTTGTTTCATTGATCAGTTTTTTCAAAACGTTTCTTTTGTGAGCTATTTTTTTAAATATTCTTTTGAAAACTTTCAATGCCTGCTCGAAGTTTTTTTTGGCTTTTGAAGGTTGTAGCCTAACTAAAAAATATGCGTTTTAGAGGAAAAAATTTGAAACAAAAATTGTAGAGTAAGATTTTAAAAATATTTTCGTCTAAAAAAACGGTTGAATTTCTTGAACAGTTATTGAAATAAAAGCGATATAGTAAAACCCTGAAAATTTTGGCAGCCATCTTGTTTTCGAGGTGTTTGCTTGTGATTTTGACTTATCATCATCACGATCCTCATAATGTATACCTAATGAAGAAATTGAGGCATCTTCCACGGCTGTTACCCAAAAATGACCATAAGAGTGCCTTATTCATGACATTTGCTCCCGGACTATCATTTGTATCATTAAATGTGAATAACTTTGATACTGTTGGATATTTATATGGTGCTTGCAATTCATATTGTAGTATTGATTGTTTAAATGCATGAGAGAAGTGTAGAACCAATTTCTGCATACAAAATTTCCTAAATACAGTATGGCCCAAAAACCTCAATTTTCTGTTAATTTTCCAGTTTTCAGCTATTTCTACCAAAACCAGTCATTGGGCAGAAAAATTCGCCCTCACCTTTTTTGTAGATGATTGAATTCTTAATAAAATGCAATAATTTGGAATTCTTTATCTTCAATGAATACTAGGTTACAATTTTTTTTAAATGAGTAAAATTTTAAGAAAAATCAATTTTGACGAATTTCAGTATTTAGCCAACTAATATCTTCCGATTGTCAGAATTTGAATGTATAATTCAAAATCCTGCGCTGTATCACATAGAATTCCAGGTACACCTGATAAGAATGCTCCATGTATTTTGAAAAAATTATGTATCATGAGTCAAATTCGTTTAAGAAATGAAAATTTATTGTTGAGTATACTCCAACCCATATTTCCAAACATAAGAAAATGGTCCATTTTTATAGTGCCTATTCAAAGCTGCGTATCTTGTGGAATGCTTCCAATAAAATTTCTAAATCTTGAAAAGATGTAAAAAAGTTTCTCCTCTTCTCACTCCAATGAACAATTCTTTGGTTTCAATACCATTCGAAAGTTACAGCCAATTAAAAAAAAGCAATTTTAGTTATTCATTTTTTCGTGATTTTACTGTTAATCAAGAGTCTCTCAAACGAGTCGGATACAATATAATAGAAACGTCTGAGAAGAAGTGGAAGAAGAAGAAGAAGAAGAAGAAGAAGAAGAAAAAGAAAAAGAAGAAGAAGAAAAATGAAAAGAATAAGAAGAAAGAAAAAAAGAAGTAGATGAAGAAAAAGAAAATGAAGAAGACGGAAAAGAAGTAGAAGAATAAAGAGGAGAAGAGAAAGAAAAATATTTTTATGTAGATTCGAGATTGAAAAGGTAATGATGTATTTATTATGATGATTTTATGTATTTCATGTATTATTATTTGTGGATACAATTATTACAATCGTATAAATATGATAGGTAATGAACAACAGGCTTTTAATCTATTTGATGTTCGAAAAATCAATATAGAGTCAACATCTTGAAATATGAAATCTTGACAAGTTATATTCATAAAAATGATGGTCCAAAATGAAACGAAACTTTAAAAGTAGGGATGTCACAATAATTCAATTGAAAATAAATGATAAAAAAAGTTTTAACATCATCTTACCTGCTCTTGTGATCCAAGCATCGCTGTTTTCTTTGGGAAATCTGTGCATTTTGATTCCTCTATTCTTGAATCGGCTTTTGGTACAGTTTTTATATGAACAACGAGTATTGGCATGATAACTAACTATGAATTATTCACAATCTAACTATATTATATTAAAAACTTAATATTAAATTTAAAAGTTAATCATTTAAAAAATGTTTAACCTTCATTTTAGTTTCAATCACTGATACATCAAACAATCAATTCAATCTTTATACAGAGACCTCATTCACTCACGAAACCTTTCCACTTTGAAGAACGACTTAGAAATGCTCTCACAGAATTCTTTTCCGTTTTTGAAAGTCACGTTTGCAGGCAGATTTTGGCCGAGGGTGGAAATTATGAATAGAAATACTTCACGGTCATTTCCATTCTCTGTGTTGATTCACCCTCCTCTGGCCAAAAACAAAATAATGGACTGGGAGTGTCTTGAAACGTGTGTAGCTAGTTTTACTAGAGGAAATTATAAAGTTGGTTTCATTTTAATTCTCAGCTAGTTTTACTAGGGGGAATTATAAAGTTGGTACCTCCATGAAGATCCAAGAAATTAGAATTATAGATTTGATGAAAAATGTACAATCCTCTGCCATTATTATGTGGTTAAGTGGTAGAGTGGACATTAATGTCCTAATTTCGTCACGTAATCAAATAAAAAAGTTATTCTATTACTATCCACATAACAAAACAAGATTTGCAAAAATAATAAATTGCAAATTTTATAAAGAGACAGCACTAAAATATAATTAATTCCATGCTACTTTGCAGCTTACACAGAAGTTACAATTTAATATAATTCTTGACTGTAAATTGAGAATAGAACAGGATAAAGGATTGATTACAAAGATTAACTGGATGTGATTAGACACCTAATAATAGTATATTATAAAATTATGGTCGCACTACAATATGTGGCCTTCTTTCCACCAAACTTTGTAATCAATACATTTTTCATAACCACGTACAACTCATTAAAATTAACAATTTCTCAGTTTGAGAAATACTAAGGCTTATTACGGCTTGATTACAAGCTTAAGCTTATTACATTTGATTATTTCAGCTTATTACTGTCTGACTATCGATAGTATCATTCCTAATAGCCCCTTCAGTTGAACGCTGTCCAACTACACTTGGACAGTTGCCAAGCACAATAAATTATATATTATTATGAATAGGGAGCAAGAAGAACCAAACGCCGTTTGTTTTTAAGACTGTGATGAGTCAATACGGCAACACTGTAAATCATATATCTATGTATCGAGCGCATATATTCATCAGTTGGTTGTGGAAACGATTCAAGCGACTCTGGTTGCAAACGTTGGAACTATGCCATTGCCAGGGACTGATAATAGAAACTATCGGAATCAAGATCACACTGGATACCAATAGACCGAGTTTGCGCTTTGTCCAAAATATCAGAACACAAAGAATAGGACATTTCAGATGTTACCTGTTCAAAGGTGAAACTGATAATGAACCAAATTTGTCAGAGTGCACACCTTATATAATATTGCAGCCGGTGCACTGTATCAATAAAATTACTGAACTTCTTTCACCATGCTCGTCAGAGGTGTGTACTCCATCACACAATCGCTAATTAAAACGCAATAGGCAGAAGTATTTGCAGGTACTGCACTATTAAATTCCATTTCAATACAAACATCTGTCGATGATTTCAAATGACTTGCTTGGTGTGAACAGTCCACAACAATCAGCGGTGTTGATTCACAAAATGTTTTAAAGTCAATTTCTGTTCCGAGTTTGCTATTGATTGAATGATTATAATACGAGGGTGTGAAATCCAAAAACATCTGGTATAATACCTCCTTTTTACCTAGCAGATTTTCATATGGATAATACTCGCTGTTCAAATATACTTTAACATTGTAAATACCGCAGCTATCAAAATTAGATATTGATTTTTTAATTTTATTCTTACGATCAGTTTGAAATGCAAATGTATTTTGGACTATCAAAACATGATGTGGTGTGAACTGCCCAAGAATGATTAAGTGAATTTTGCAAATTTGGTAATTCACAAATTTCCCAATCCCGGAAACCTAATTTCAGTGGAGTGTCAGCATCGAGCAGTCTCAAAAATTTCAGTCTTACATGATCTTCTAAAGTTATGTAGGGCAATCTCCATTGCAGTTTTGTAATTTTCACACTAACGCTTGTTCCAGTTGCGGACTCAACACAATTTAGGTCTGTCGGTGACCTCAATAAGACAAGTTCCTGTTTCAAATTTAAAATTATTCTTTGAAAATCTTCAAAAAACGGGAGGATTGATTTCAGCGGTACACAGAAAGTGAATTTATTATCCGTTAGCTCATATCCTGCTCTGTCAAAACCAGCCAGGTGATATGTGTTTTTATCGAGCATATTCTTCACTAGTATAGCTTTAATTGTAGATGTTAATTCAATCAATCTTGATTTAGAAATTTGCTGACCTGCTAATTCATATCGTATTTTGTCAAAAAGGTTGCCGATTACATTACTGCTTAATTTATAGTCTGCTGCAACTGGTGCATCAGCCGGGTCTGTTCCCGGTTTTGTACAGTTAACTGTTCCCTCAATAAATATAAATGATTTGCAAGGTAAAGAATAGACATCTAAAGAATTTATGCCAATACGTGCCTCATCAGAGTTTTTTATTTCCTGTCCCAAATAAACTGTATGAGTGTGAAATTGGAATTGGGTTATATCATTATAAAACTGAAGGTCTGTCTCCACGTCCAGAATTTCACTAATTGCCGCTCCTCCTCCTAACATTCCGCCAATCAACTATAAAACCTAACTTTTCTAATATTCTCGCACTTTTAGCCGACAAAGCATGTTTGTTTTTAGGTGTTGACGCTCTCACGTTCGTCTCTCTAATGACATTGTGTGTACACGTCTTATTTGAACGTGGATTGAAAACAAGATAACCCATTACGTTTACTTTTGTTTTTCACGTATGTGCAACCTAATTGTAATTGTATCTCCACGGAAATCAATAAACGATCCGTTCTGGTCTGTTACCTTTACATTAATAGTTTGAATTCGATGCATATTCAAAGGTACATAAATAATCGGTGATGGTACTTCATTTATTAAATAGCCGCTAGGAACCTTTGGTAAAAATTCATAGATTATATGTTTTTGTTTTCTGTCAGAGTAACTACCACATGCTAAATTACACTCGAGTACAATACTACCAATGCTTGTTATGTTAACCAAATGCTGAGAATAATGCCATTTATTTGGTTCCAAAACAACATTATCAAAACCAAGTATCTTACCAATCGAATCAGTACATGTTAAATCAATGGATTTATCAGAATGAATTTCAATCTTCATAGTATTTACGTTTGGCCATATAATAAGTTTATTCTTCTTCTTCTCATCAATATTCAATTTATTCTTTAAAGATTTTATAATATCCTCAACTTCATATGCACCCGTATCCAGCTCAATTAATCTATCACCATATTTGAAGCTGGAATTTGTTCCTTTGTTAATGTTTGCAATACTATTGTAACTACAAAAATTAATCAATCCAATTTCCCATTCACGATTTTTATCCAATTCTATAATTTCTTGTAAATGTTTGTAGAGGTTACTTGTGTTAGATCTTAATGTAATAACAACCATCTTGTAATGTGTGTTCAGCATAAACACTTAATTACAACTGATTTGCAAGAAACAATGATGTAAGATGACCACAAAAATCGCTATTTAATGGTTGCATGTGCTCTACATTATAAAATATATTTACTCCAATTTCTTTTTTCCAATATTTGTCCAATTCGTATGGCGGTTGTAAATTTCCAATTGGATCAAAATACCAAACATTGGAACCGACTTTTTTATATGCAACCCAATGTGTACCATCCTCGCTTTCCCTCGCTAAATTCACAATGGCATTCTCGTTTTTTAGAATTTTTTTGGGTAATGCATCTAGCATATATCTCTTAGCCGAATCTGTAATAATTTCAACCAATCAATCAAATCATAATTACTCAATTCTCCTTCAATATTCATGTCTTCTTCTTCTTCTTCTTCCTACTCTTCTTTGTTGTTCTACGTTTCTTAACTTGTTTTTGAGGGAATAAACTCACTCCATATGATGATGGGGGTTATGGAGGGGGTGAAATTAAAACTCTCCCCCCACTAGTTATTTGAGGAAAAGGCTTCAAAAAATACCCTTTTCCTGCAATATGCTTTTTCAACTGAGCTATAGCTTTGCGTCTAATATCATTACTATAACTTCTCCTCTCATTCTTCTTCTTCTTCTTCTTCTTTCTCAAAGACCCACCAAACGCTGCTTTAGCTTTCATGACATTTGTAACAAGATAGCTAAGTGCTTTCTCGGCAGGAGGTGTTTGTGGATTTTTGAAAATGTCCCACATAGCGTTTGCTAGAGCTCTGTCAGCTACCGCTCGAGTTTTATTATCACTATTTTGTGTATACGCTATATCATGTACCTTACAGGCTCTATCTAATGAATTTATACCTTGATCACCTCTCTTTAACCTTTCATTAACCTTTGTGCCAGGGCCACACCACTGGTATCCCGGAATATGAATTTCATCCTGGAGATTATCAATTACCTTATTTAAAATAGTTGATGTGACATTACCTGCCAAACCTGACACACCCTTAAAAAGTTTTGCTGCTGAACTCAAGATTCCTTTACCTCGTTTCCTCGAACTCTGCTTTCTCCTACATACCATTTTCTTACCTTTCAACTCAATGGTTGAACATTAACTGAGGTTAATTAATTAATTAATCATACACCAACTTAATCAAAAGAAAATCGAATTGGTTTAATTTTCAATCGAGTTGGAAACGAATTCACACACTATTGCTATGATACATTGCTTGAATGATAAGAATATTATTTCAAATAACAAATAATCTGAAAAGGTGAAGGCAATTTGAAAAGGGGGGAAATGACGCTGCCATTGCGCCCACCCACATCTGCAGGAACACATGCCAAAACAGATGTGGGAGGGAGCGAGTCACCGAAGCGAGCGCTTGGCTGTATGGCTGTGTGTGTGTGTGTGTGTGTGTGTGTGTGTGTGTGTGTGTGTGTGTGTGTGTGTGTGTGTGTGTCTGTGTAGCAGTAAAGACTACTGAGCATGCTCGCAACAAACTATAAAAGGGGCACTCACCTTATTTAAATATCATTCACAACAGAGTGTAAGCAGGTAAACCATTTCTTCTGTGTTTCTACTATTCATTGTGAACTTATCAACAACAACAACTGCAGGTAAGAATTGAAAACAATTTTTTATCAAATATGTACACAATTTATTATTATTATTAATCACTACATTATAATATACTACTACTACTTGTAAAGCTTGTCACCACAACATGGTATGAGAATAAGATTGTTAAATTTTAACAATCTTAACGTCAGTCCATGTAGCGGTGACATGCTTCACCACTATTCCTAAATTCTTACAATTACTATTGAATTTTACAACTTGAGCAGGATAAATTATGGGAGAAAATCTCTGAGGTAGATATACCTCGGAGATTTTCTTCATGGATGAAATGTTTATTTTTAATATTATGCGCCTGCCATGGTGGTTTGTCTCCTCTCAATCCGAGATGATGCTGTGCCAGATGATCTTCCGCCAGCTCGCGGAGAGGAGTCCATGGTTTAGCCATTGGTGCATTAATGATTCTCACGAACTCCATCTCATCCTCCTCCCCTCACCACACCTCCTTGAGGATGAGTTCTCGTCCATTCCAGCACGTTCCTGTTGAAAAATATTTGATTAGTGTCTCTTATTTGTTTCAGATTATCATCATACCAGAGAACTTGATCAATAGATTATTGATCTCTACATCAGATTATTGTCATAATCTCAACTTGACATCATCGGATTGGCATTCTCTGCATAAAGTGAGTAATATCAGTTATTGAAATAATATTGTATCAAATAATTTATGTATGATCAAGTACTTTAATCAATAATATCTCATAATTCAATTTCTAATCACTTCAAATAATATTTCCTTGGCATCAATCTCTAATCACTTCAAATAATATTGCTAACAAATAATTGATGCATGAACGTTCTAATCAGTTTAAATAATATTTCCTTGGCATCAATTTCTAATCACTTCAAATAATATTGCTAACAAATAATTGATGCATGAACGTTCTAATCAGTTCAAATAATATTGGTAACAAATAATTGATGCATGATCGTTCTAATCACTTCAAATAATATGCTAACAAATAATTGATGCATGATCGTTCTAATCACTTCAAATAATATTTCCTTGCCATCAATTTCTAATCAGTTCAAATAATATTGGTAACAAATAATTGATGCATGAACGTTCTAATCACTTCAAATAATATTTCCTTGCCATCAATTTCTAATCACTTCAAATAATATTGGTAACAAATAATTGTTGCATGATCAATTACTTTAATCAATAATATCTCATAATTCAATTTCTAATCACTTCAAATAATATTTCCTTGGCATCAATTTCTAATCACTTCAAATAATATTGCTAACAAATAATTGATGCATGATCGTTCTTATCAGTTCAAATAATATTGGTAACAAATAATTGTTGCATGATCGTTCTAATCACTTCAAATAATATTTCCTTGCCATCAATTTCTAATCGCTTCAAATAATATTGGTAACAAATAATTGATGCATGATCGTTCTAATCACTTCAAATAATATTTCCCTGCTATCAATTTCTAATCATTTCAAATAATATTGGTATCAAATAATAATCAAAGGCTTGTATGTGCACAGATTTTTTAATAATCAATCATGGAAAAAAATCTGTACACACACACACAAGTTAATAATATTTGTTGAAACTAACCTTTGTTTGTGAGAAGATTGACTCGTCCTCATCCCCGCTAACTTCAGCCTCCTCCTCAAACATCAACTTCCGCTTCCCCTGCTTCTGCCTGTTGTTCGGTAGAGTAGTTAGCACTGCTCGCCGCGGTGCCCAGGTAGCAGCTGGAGCCAAGCATTGAATAGGGCTGTCCCCGACCACGATCTCGCTGCCCGGTGATGGTGGTTCCATGTTGAGTGGTGAGACGGCGGGAGCAGCAGCAGACGACTCAGCAGCAGCGATGGCGGCTTTCCGCTGCCAGTAGTTGAGCATGCGCTGGTGTGCTGGTGGGCTATCTGACAGCACGTATGAAGATGGTGGAGAACTCATCGCGAAGTATACTCAAAGTAGACTCTGATGTAAATGACAATTTTCCTCTCATCACTTCTGTTTATATACCATACGTTTCTCTCTCTGTTCCAGGCTTGTGCGAGTGAGAGCGAAGCGTGCTACAAGCAAAAAAAATTCAAATTTCTCCCCTACAACACGTGCTCCCACATCATTATCGGCAACATTCAGATTTGTAAGTATTCTCTCTCCTATCATAAAAAACTGTCACTCAATCATTCTATATTTTCAAATAGCATCCTTGTACATGTGTTAGAAGACGAAAAAAAATCTTGTCCAGAACTCTGCATGGGACAGTGTCTGCCCACACCTGCTAGAAGCTGAAAAAAATCTCCTCCATGTCAACTCACTCAAACAATCTATATTTTGAATAGGCTCTCATGATGCTTATTGATTTCTAATATTATCAGTCATTAAATATTTCATTGTTTTCACAGCATTTTCTCACCTCTCAATATAGGGCTCACTCAAACAATCTATATTTTGAATAGCATTCCCACCTCTCGATTGATTTCTAATATTATCAGTTATTAAATATTTCATTGTTTTCACAGCATTTTCTCACCTCACAACTCGGGTTCCAGACCTCATAACCAGTTGAGCTCTCGTCAAGGCAACACACCTGAGAGGTTAACGACCAATCTGAAAGGAAGCATAGCCGGTATCTACACCTGAGAGGCTAGCTCACAATCGAAAAGGAAGCATACTCATCTATACCTGTACATCTACAGTCGAGGAGATTCACGCAGCATCACCCAACACATGTAAGTACATTTTACTTTGATTTTATCCTCTGTGGAGGAGAGGAAAATTGTTCTCGGAGGACAATATTTGTCCTCCGAGGACAGTTTTTGTCCTCGGAGGGGAGGATTTTTGTCATCGGAGGACAATTTTTGCCCTCGGAGGGGAGGATTTTTGTCATCGGAGAACAGTTTTTGTCCTCAGAGGACAATTTTTGTGCTCGGAGGATAAAAAACCTTCTACAACATACTGCATGCATGCGATTTTAGCTCATCTCTATGGTATATCCGGATAATCCTCTCCTCGCTCTTCTTTCTCACACTCTTCATATAAACAAAACGGTAAATGTATTACTTTTTCAAATGGATTTTCGATAATATATTTGCAATAGACACATTGCAGATAGAATGGATTTTTATGTAAGAAATAAACATTTCTCGCAAAATACTCTGCTTTATCAGATAATGATTTACGATAGTCACAATGTAGATGATGCTTTTCAAAATACTCTCCTTGAACGGATGAATCTTCTACATGATTAAAAGTTAAATATCTTTCTTCATATTGCCGTAGAATATTATTATCGAAATTCTCCTCTTCAATTGTTATATTATATTTCCTTCTACAGTTCGGGCTGTACCTTGCATGCTCTATTGCTGGTATGTCACTTTCTTCCCATTTTCCCAAACATATTGAACAAAATACACATCGCACAATGTCTGGCGCACATGAGAATATAAATCCCTCTTTCGCCATGTTTTCCGCGGACAAATGCGGAGAAGATTTCTTCCATCTTTTATCAAAAGATAATAATCTTAATCTTTCATGCAACATTATGTGATCTTGAGATATCATTTTCACACAGCCTTCTTCTACCAATGTCAATTCACAACTGATTTAAAAACATACATGAAACTCTAATTCTATGTCATCCTGATCGTTATTCTTTTGTTTTTTAGAATCTACCATCATGCTGAGGGAAAGAAGACTACACGGCGTCAATTCCGCAGCGGTGCGTCATCTCATAACCATCAACAATCCCGAGGAAATCAATATCGAAAACGTGCTTGAGAGATCGAAATGCCGCGTTTTCGATATAATTAGGGAGCACGCAGCACGCCATGACGCAAACGTGAAGTGGTTCATCGTGTTGAATGTTTTCTTGTATAAATTAGTGGTGATGGATGATGAGGTTAGCGAGACTGTCTCATCTCTAATAAATCTTCATAGTTACTCCAACATAGCACTAAACGTGCTTGTGAACTATGAAGATTTTAACAAACATTTCATGTTGGCCGTGAGAAAAATCCTGTCATCTTTTGACAACTTTGTTCGACATGGCAGCGGTTGGGTTTTGAAGAAAATTGACTCACTGGATGTGAATGTGATTAAATTTAATCCAATATTCACATCCAGTTTCATTCAAACACCGCAATTTCTTAAAAACAAAAAAATGTATTATAAATGTCAAAAATCTGTCTGACGAAAAATGCTTTTTATGGTCAGTCCTCGCGTATTTCCATCAGAAACCAAGGAACTCCAACTTGAGTGTAAAGTATTTGAGCAAGTTTGCTCACACACTTAATACGCAAGGAGTAAATTTCCCGGTGACGACACACGATATTAAGAAATTTGAAATGCTAAATCCGGATATTGCAATTCACATCATCGCATATGACAACAAAAAGTTTTTCCCCTACCGCACAAGCATTTTCCGCACTCGTAAGCACCAAATTAATCTTTTAATGCTAAAAGCCGATGCAGGAAAAACTCATTTCTGTTTAGTTAATACCGCGAATGGGAAAAACGGGCTATTGCGTCTTCTCTCTCACCATTCAAAATGCAACGGACAAGTACATGTTTGTAATTTCTGTTTCCATAGATTTACATTGACCAAATCTAAAAATTATGATGGTAAAGCAAATTTGATGAAACATGAACAGCTTTGTTCCAAGTTTCAATCACAGCGAGTTTCATATCCTAAATGCAGAGAGACAATTAAATTCAAGAAACTAGGCGCTACGTTGAAGAAAAAGTACACCATTTACGCAGATTTAGGAACTTATGTTGTTAATATCGATAATAATGGTGATGATGATGATGAATCCGATTGGGATGAAATCAGGCATAGCTATACAAAGAAAACAGCGCGACATATTCCCTGTGGCTATTGTTTTGTTGTTATCGATGTGAACGGGGAAATCGCTTACAGACCTGTACTCCATAGATCGAGTAGTTTAGATGAAAAAATCATGGAGAAATTTCTTCAGGAAATAACAGATCTCGGCGACATTTTGTATGAGGATATGAAATGAGAAATTCTGATGGAACCTTTATCCGAAAGTCAACAGCGCGAATTTCAAAATTTGGTAAACTGCAGGCTTTGTGCTGAACTGTTTTTAGACAGCAATATTAAATGTCGTCACCACACGCACGAAACCAGAAATTACCTATGTGCAGCACATGTTTCTTGTAATTTATCGGCTCATACTCCAGAGTACATTTCGTGTTATTTTCACAATTTCTTCTGGTTTGATTCGCATTTTATTCTGAAAGCACTCGGTAAATGTAAAAAAGAAATTTCCTGCATCGCAAATACGTCAGAGAGATTTTTGACACTTTCAGTAGGCAAAATTAAATTTTTAGATTCCTACAAGTTTATGAGCGAATCCTTGGAAGTATTGGTGCATAATTTAGTAGAAAGTACAGACATGGAAAAGAAATTTGAATGTTTATTTTCAGTGTTTCATGAGCCCCCACGCGAACACAGACAACTCTTGTTGAAAAAAGGAATATATCCTTACTCATACATGAGATGTCCCGAAAAATTCGCGGAAACATCGCTTCCTCCCATCAAATGTTTTCATAATGATTTAACTGATACACCTCTGTCTCGCAAAGAATATGAGCATGCGCAAAGAGTGTTCTCGACATTCAAGCTGAAATCGCTCGGCGAATATCACGATTTCTATTTATGTTTGGACGTGATGCTATTAGCGGAAGTTTTTGAATCCATGAGGTCTACGGTTTTTAGCTCATACGGCCTTGATGTCACCCATTTTCTTTCCCTCGCGCACTTTACTTGGAATTGTATGTTGAAACACACTAAAGTCGAACTAGAATTGATTACTCATCCTGACATGCATCTCATGATTGAGGCAGGGATGAGGGGTGGATTAACCTGAAACATATGACCCTTCAAAACCGAGTAATTATCTCCTTTATATCGATGCAAACAGTTTATACTCGGAAGCTATGAGCCGAAGCTTACCTGTTGGAAATTTCAAATTCCTCTCAGAGGAAGAAATTTCCAAGCTTGATTTCGCGAATTTGGACAGCAATTCAGAAACCGGATATATAATAGAATGTGATCTCAAGTACCCCCAGGAGTTGCATGATAAGCATGCCAGCTTCCCACTCGCACCTCTCCACCAAACACTGCCGCACGAATTGCTGTCAAACTATCAAACAAATGAGAACGGTCAAACTGGAACCAAAAAGCTCATGAACACACTTTTTGATCCTGAAAAGTACATTGTCCATTACCTCAATTTAAAGCTCTACCTTCAGCTCGGCTTGCAATTATCGAAAGTACATCGCGTCATTAGCTTTTCCCAATCTCCCTGGCTGAAAAGCTACATCGACTTCAATATCCGGAATAGGCAGAACACGAAAAATAAATTTGAAATATCCTTCTTTAAGGCCTGTTGTAATTTGATTTTTGGCAAGACGATACAATCAAGTCGCAAGCAAATCAATGTTAAAATTATCACGGATGAAAAACGGTTAGATAAGTACATTTCAAATCCATTATGTAAACGCTGGCAAATAATTAGTCCGAACGTGATCGCGGTTTTCTCTCGCAAGTTGGAACTAAAAATGAACAAGCCTGTCTATTCCGGGTTTTCTGTACTGGAGTTGAGTAAATTCCATATGTACGATTTTTTCTATTGCAAATTACAAAAAATTATACTGTGGGATCGCGTAGAACTCTGTATGACCGATACAGATAGTTTTCTTTTAAACGTAAAAGTCAAAGACGTGTATCAGTTGATTAAAGAAAATTTGAACCTTTTCGACACTAGTAATTACCCTCCTTACCACCCATGCTTCTCCATGGAGAGAAATAAAGTTGTAGGAAAGTTCAAGGATGAGACTGCCTCAAAACCCGTCCATAAATTTGTAGGGCTTCAATCCAAACTTTACTCTTATTTAGTATGTAACGAGAATGAAGAACCTGTAAATAAATGTGTAGCAAAGGGTGTACAGACCGGAGTGAAATGTAGAAAACTTAATTTTAATTTATATAAGAAATCACTGATTGAACATTGTGAACACATTGAAAAATTTAATATGATGAGGTCCTATAATCACACCATGTATCAGATTGAATGTGCAAAAATCTGCTTGAGTCCTTATGACGATAAGAGATATATTGCTGAGAACGGTGTAGACACTTCACCTTTTGGACATTATAGAGTGCCAACAACACTCTGAACTGATTGCTTAGTATGTTCCGTGACGATCATCCAACACCACTAATTTTATTTCGTGTTGTAAATATGAATATTATTAGATCTAAGATAGCATTAGAACTTCATAGTGTACCACGCGTTAACTATCCCACTCGCAAATACGAGTTGAAAAGTGAAAAAGACTTGCTTCAAGCCGATCTCATTGAGATGAGCAGTTTATCACGTTTTAATAAAGGTTATAGCTATATCTTAGCTGTTATTAATTGTTTTTCAAAATTTGCATATTGTGTACCATTAAAAGACAAGTCAAGTCAATCTGTATTTGATGCACTCGAGCCAATTATTTCTAAAAATAAGGGAGTTAAGTTGTTTCAATCAGATCAGGGAACAGAATTCTTTAATTCAAAAGTTAAAGCGTTATTAGATAGATACAGTATTAAACATTATCATGTTTTTAGCGATAAGAAAGCCTCCATAGTTGAAAGGTTTAATAGAACAATTAAAGCAAAAATTTATAGATATTTAACTGAACGTGGAACCAAAAACTGGATATCACAGCTAGACAGTTTGGTTCGCGATTATAATGCAACAATGCACACTTCAATTAGAATGAAACCTAAAGATGTGAGGAAAAAAGATCGTGTTTTAATGTCTTTGAATTCTGCATTCAATAGACGATATAAATTGAAAAATTCAAAACCAAAATTTAAGCTAGGAGATGTTGTACGAATCTCAAAGAAAAGGGTTCTTTTCGATAAATCTTATAACATAAATTGGAGCGCAGAGTATTTTGTAATTCATTCTATATTTCCTTCTCAACCTGTAACGTATAGCTTGAGAGATCTAAACGGAGAAGTAATTAGTGGTAGGTTTTATGGAGAAGAAATTAAAAAAACAGAATTAAACAAATCGGAGAGACAAGTATATCTGATTGAAAAAATATTAAAGCGCGACAAAAAAGAATTGCTTGTTAAGTGGATTGGATTTTCAACGCCTAGTTATATTAGTAGAAGTCAACTATTAGATGAAAAATAATCTATATCACATTGTAATACATTCCATTCAGTGTAAATATGACAAAGATTTGGTGTAAATATAATACATCTTTATCAAAAATGCTTCTCAGTTTCATTTTGATCTGAAGTTTCATTTTCATAATTAGCTAAGGCTTAGATAAGGGGGAACACATGCATTCTCGCAAAGAGGGTGCGGGAGAGAGAGGGAACGATATATTGAAGTGAGAAACTTCTATCAGTGCATTGAAAGGGGAGAGCGAGCACCTGTCGCTTGCATCTTGATGTGATAAGCTATACACAGCCATGTGGTGTCTAGCTCACACCCTCCTCCTCCTCCCTGATAACTTACGAAAAATGATTAGTTCCTTATCAGATCACATGCTGTACACGTGACTAACATGAGTAATATCCCAATAGTTAATTTCGACAAAGTTATAAGACAGAAAGAAATGCCAACATGGTGTAAAAATGGTAAGTTGTTACCTCATAATGCAAGGATCCTTATAATAGGCTCTTCAGGCTGTGGCAAGACCAATTTGCTATTTAATTTAATTTTTTCAAAGAATGGGTTGAGATTTAAAACTATATACTTGCATACGAAGAGCGAGTATCAAGATAAGTACTTGTTTTTGAGAAAAGTCTTTTCAAAAATGAAAGATATTGAATTTCATATAAACAACAATTCTGAATCTATACCTCATCCGAACAAAATATCAGAATATTCTTTAGCTATATTTGACGACTTACAACTTAATCATGTACCTCAAATAAGAGAATATTTTACTATGGGATGACATTGTAATATTGACACTGCATATTTAATTCAGAGTTATGGAGCTACACAGAAACATTTCACTAGGGACAATGCAAATATGATTATAATCTTCAAGATAGATTTATTGAGTCTGAAATTAATTCACAGAGATCATGTTGGAGGAGATATTTCTTATAAAGATTTCGCTAAACTTTGTCATAAAGTTTGGAATCGTAAACCTCATAATTTTGTAACTATTATGACTGAGTGTGGAATTAATAGCGGCAAGTACCGAGATTCGCTCGATATGTTTCTTACCGTTCAGTAGAGATTAATTCTTTGTGCAGTCATGTTGTCTAAAACACGCAGCAGCAGAAAACTGAATAGAAAGAACGTTGGTTTAATCGAAAAGATTAAGAAATTGAGAAAAGTAATCAGCGACAAGGATAAAAGCTTAGTTAATTTTGAAAAACGATCAGAGGAATACAATAGGAAAACGCTCTCACCGTTGATAGAGCCCATAATTGAACTGGGAAAAAACAAATCTAGTTTTCACTCTAATCATGGTGTAAAACCAAAAAAGGAAGAGGTAAAAGAGGAAGAAGAGAGCATGGAGATTGATGATGAGCAGTCGAGTTATGATAAAAGCTATGGGAGTTCAACAGGCAATCTTTTAAGCTCAACTAAATTTGAAAACAGTTTACTTGGTTCTAGTAAAAACGATGATGTGCTGTCACAATATCTAAAAACGTTTCATGCAGAAAAATTGAATAATTCAATTAGTTATGGAATTTCATACAATTCTAAAGATGATGTGTATTATATTGGAAATCAGCAAGTAATATTCAATAACGGTTATATAGATATTTATAATGAAAGATTTCGTTTAACACATGGTCTACTTGAGTTATTATTCAGTTCAAGACCGAATTCGAATCTTTATAATCAGAGAGATCTGGATAAGTATAAAAAAATCTTAACACTTACAGGCATACATTTAGATCGAAGAGGCTATGTTAAACGAAATCAGGGAATTAAATCGCAAATGATTCAGAAGTTATTTCCCAGTAAAAAAATTAGTAAAAAGAAGGGATGGGGTTTATTGAAATTTGCAAAAAATAATTCTCATGATAGAATTTATCAATACTTTGATAATTTTGACGAATTAGTGGAAAGATTAAATTTACTCTATTCCTCAAAAGCTTCTGGCAACACTGGACATGATGTTGAGATCGCCTCTATAATTGAAGAGCTAAAAGAAGCAAAACTAATTGTTTAGTGTTACGATGACTCTGCATCGATTCGGTCGGATTGATACACCTAGTGCTGGCGGTGGTGGTGGAGAGGGTGGTGCTAATCTTACGTGTGATATTGACTCTATAACACAGAAAATAATCGAATCGATAAATCAACAAGGAATCAGCGAAGCTGTGAAATTTTATTTAGATTTGCAAATAACCAAACTCGTTTCGGAAAATACCAAGAATATTGGAGTGAGCATAATTGAAAGAGAACATATTCTAAGTACATTACAAAATTTTAGCGCCAATATCGATAAAGTTATTGCAGAGAGAACTCTAACTTTAGAATCTGCTCTAGGAGAAGTGAAAACTTTAACAGACAGCTTTTCATCCCAGTTGAACAGTATTAACAACGATAAAGTTGATAAAGCTTATTTAGATGAGAAATTAAAAGCCATATCGGATAAAATTAAGAATTTGGAGGTGCTGGACAGAAACTATCTCAATACTAAATTAAAACAGCTTAGTACAGAAATTTTTACCAAAGTAAATGAAACACACCCATCGCCAATTGATAAGCAACATTTAGAATCTACTTTGCAGAAATTGACTAGTTCTTCATTAACAAAGGAAGAGTTTGAAAAACGATTATCTGAAATGGCGAGTGCAATAAAAGCTAATATTATGGATGGTATTGAACAATTCATTACAAAAGATGCTATTGCTATTCTGATTAATCAAATTGCAGAAAAGTATGCAACTAAAAATGATATAGGAGATTTTATTAAGAAAAACGAGATGGAAGTCGCTGTGAAAAGCGTTCGTGATGAAATAGCTGAGGCAATTAAAAATTCGGAAGAGGGCTCTGTTATGAGACTGCAATGTTCGGCTCCATTCATAGATTATCTTAATTTATTCATCCACAGAGTGGCCTATGATATCGTGAGCAGATACGCACGCGTGAGTTTTAATATGAACTGGATAGAGGCCAAACAACATAACCTTACAGAAAATCAGGTAGCCGAAATTATTACAGAAAAAATGGGTTTAGCACAGTACAAAGGGGTCGTATTGACCCCGAAAACATAAAATCTTGTAAAAGGATAACACTTGACATATTATGAGAGAGTGAAATTTGAAGCACAGTGAATTTAAACGGTTTTCTTGCTAACACATGCTTCAAGATGAAGGCGGTGAGTATAAAGGGTTTGGTCTCTGAAATCTTGTGAAAGGATAACACTTGACATATCATGTGAGAGAGAAAAAATTTGAAGCGTAACGAACTTTAACGGTTAAACACATGTTGCTTCAACACAATAAATCAGTCTAGACATTTTTTCATGTGTCTATGATTGAATGTAACGGTTTTTCGATGCAGGAGTTATTATGATCTCGGTCTTATCTGTAGAAGGGGACCTCACAGCAAGTGTAGCGCACGTGTCATTTGTCTAGACAAGGGGAGTGTAGCACGCACACGAGCGAGCGCACGTGTCACTTTAGTCTAAACGGTTGAACTGACAACATGTTGTCTAACTATTTCGATTGGAGAAGTTTCAACGAGTTCTCTGTAGAAGCAAATCCACTAGTCGATTTGGGTTTTGAATTTTATCCTTATGATTGGTTTGTGCTAACAAAGGTAACATTTGCCGATAATGGCGAAATTCACCTTAAAATTATCGATGTTGATAGTGAAGGCGACTTTAAACACACTATTAAGTTGCCGAAAGAATATTCAGTGGTTTTGAATGAGGATAACATCAGAAGTTTTAATTCTCGTTCATGGGAATTGAATGTGAGCGGAAATCATATCTTCTTAAGACAGTTTCATGGTAACTATAGACGTTGAGTATTATTTTGCCCGAGTGAAATAGGTCTGAGAATATGTAAGTATTTTTAGATATGCTAGCTCATTCCAATTATACTTACATATTGTCGGAGAAAACACTTAAACAATAACAACTGGGATGTTTGTACAGCAAAAGAGCTCAATTTTTTACACATTCATAAACAGTTTGATTGAACTCTTGACTGTCAGTTGGAAACCAAGCATAATATGACCCATTATAGAACTTAGATTATTGTAGAGATTCACTTTAATCTGACAGTATAGCAATAGATTATTAAGCAATCGATGTAGAGAGAGTCATTGACCTCTCTCTCTCTCTCTCTCTCTCTGGATTCACTTTAATATGACAGTATAGCATTAGATGTGAGAGAGGGATTCACTTTAATCTGTCAGTATAGATGTAGGGAATTTCTCAATTCACTTTAATCTGTCAGTATAGATGTAGAGTAAAGGATTCACTTCAATCTGTCAGTATAGCAATAGATATAGAGAGAAGGATTCACTTCAATCTGTCAGTATAGATGTAGAGGGAAGGATTCACTTCAATCTGTCAGTATAGCATTAGAGAAAAGGATTCACTTCAATCTGTCAGCAAGGAAATTTTTCCCCCTCAAAGGGAAATTTTTTTTTCCCTCACTTTCTTCATCACCCTCATCTATACTGGGCAAGGGGAAGGGGAAATCTATTTTTAGAACACCCCCCCACCCTGTGGGTGGGGGAAGGGGAGGCGAGATTGTTGAGGGTGGAGAGGGGGGAGGGGATTTCGAGCAAAAAAGTCAGTCTGAACTCTTAGTTTATATCTACTAACAGATTCTTTGATATCCAAAGAGCACATTTATGCAGGCAGACCCCGATCTACTATGACTGTTGAGTTAGAAGAACAAGTTCTCAATGAAATTTATGAACATCCAGAGAAGAGCACAAGAGAATTGTCAGTGCAGTTTAATGTCAATCAATCTATTATTTTTTGGAGGATACTAAAATAGCAACAATTACATCCATACCACCTCCAGAGAGTTCATACTCTATTGCCACGAGACTGTATTCCCCGTGCTGGTATTTGCCGATGGTTTTTAGTAGAAATTGTTTACCCAAACTTTTCAGCAACAGTTTTATTTACCGACGAGACACACTTCACAAGAACAGCTATCGTTAACGTCCACAACCAACATATTTGGGCAGCTGAGAATCCTCATGCCATCAATCCTAATCTTCCACAACATCAGTTTTCAGTTAACATTTAGGCAGGAATCATAGGAGATCATCTACTTCTGTTCGAGCTTCCTACCAGGCTTAATGGCATAATCTATTAGACTTTTGGTATAAGTCTAATGTCATTCAGATAATGCTACTTTCATATAAAAAAAAACGTTTCATAAAAAACCGAATATTTTATTTGCAATCAGCTACAACTTATGAGTTATTAGTTCTCTCCTCATAAAACAGCAAATTTTTGTGGTGTAATGTACTATATAAGAATACATTTTATTCAAATTTAGTTTACACAGCTTACATAATTCTTTTCAGAATTAAATTCTCTACAATTTTTATTGCGAAAAATTATTTGTTCACTGGTCATTAAAGAAAGTTATTGGGCATCAAACGTAGAAGTCTGTGTTTTTCTACTAAGATTTTTCGCATATTTCAAATTTTTTCTCAAAAACTACTCACACTACAGGTTCCAGACTAGTTTTATTCAATTTTTCACATGTTTTTCCATATGAATCTAGCATAATTTTTTCAAAAACTAGTCCCCAAACAATTCAGTATCAGTGTATTTCACCAGAGGAACTGAATTCCGGGCGAAATCTTTCACCCTGTATAGCTCGCTAATGAAGCGTTTATGGATATATGTTTATATGAACTTTTTTTCTTATTCGTACCTCTGCTATCACGTATCAAAATATTTTACCATAATCATGAATCACTCTGTATAGATATCTCGTGCTGAAATTCCCCATTGGCAGCCTTCAATTTCAAGTAAAAGCTACCATTAGGAAGGCATAGGCATTGTGGGTCTATATCTCTTCAAGGTCTTTGGAAATGCCAAACCATCGACTTGAATCTTAGACCTCACTTCGCTCGGTCAATAATAATCCAATCAACTCACTGAGTGCATAGAAGTTTGAGTTTTGTTTCTACGGCCAAAACTAATAATATTTTTTGTAAAAAAACTAAAAAATGCTCTGTCCAAGAATCAACAATTTGAAGACCCAAGGCAATTTCTCTTATTCTATGGTTTTAAACAAAGCATTCCAGTTCATTGCGGATGAATACTTTACCTAATATTTGCTACCAAACCTACCCTACCTAACATACCCTACCTAACCTACCCCCTAACCTAATTAACCTGCCCTCCCTCGTACAGTTGAAAAAGACAATTGTGCGGGTGAAGCCTGCCACCCAGCCGGAGCGAGGAGGCTGCTATCCAATCCTATACAGTATCCTATACCTAAATAGACATCATTGTTGACTTATTCAAAATTATAATATCCCATACTATTAAAATAGCAATTTCTGTTGATATGTTTAGATGTTTATATCTGTATGTGACCGGATCTTGAAAACAGCTCTAACGATTCTCATGAAATTTGGAACAAAGTAGGTTTATGATATGAAAACTCGATTGCACTAGGTCTCAACCCTGGGATAACTCGCTGTAGAACATTAAAAGGATGAATAATACATCTTTGGGAAAACAGACTTCGTCGTCTGTCAATACCATAATGGAAGAGAGTGAACGAGTGCATGTGTGGGGATCATCCAGCTGATCTCACGAGAGGAAAAATAATTCAGCAAAACTTATTTTCGTTGCATTAGTTGTTAAAAAAAATCAGCAAACTTTATTGGGGTCAGAATAGCCCAGTCAATAAAGGTTTTTTCAATCCGAAAATTAAATAAAAGCTGAATCTCTCACCATCGATAAAACCCTCCCCAGAGGATCATTTATCCCAAAAGTCCCAAGAAATCCCCCTGGAGCATTCACCCCCAGCCTCCCTCAAAGTTGAAAAATGCAGGTAATCACGGAAAATCAATTATCTCTGTAACTATTGATTGGAAATAGTTCTATTACATGTCATTCGATTTTCAATGAAAAAGACTAAGAAATTGTCAAAAAAACCACTGATTTATTGATAATTAGGAAGACCGGTTTTGGTTATTACACCATTGTCAATCTCTGATAAACTTCTTATGTTTAAGTTTATCAGAGTTTATCAGAGTTTATCAGAGATTGACAATGGTGTAATAACCGAAACCGGTCTTTCTAATTATCAATAAATCAGTGTTTTTTGACAATTTCTTAGTCTTTTTCATTCAATATGAATAATTACCACAATATCAACTTCTCACCTACACAAAAAGTCATTCGATTTGTTACATTATGGACTACAATATCAGTTCTATTCATTTTTCCAAATAAAACAACCAGTTTTCTTGATAAAATAATAATTAACGTAAAAATTTAGGGGGGTAGCGATATGATTTTTTGTTTTCTCCGAATAACTTCGAAGCAAGTGATTTGAAAGAAAAATGAGACAAATAATCAATGTAGTCACTTCCATTGCGAATCCATTGATGTATATTGTTACGTATTTGCGATTTTATTTGACGCCTTGGAAGGGGAAACAGCCGACGCGGTACAGCGCGGCTGACTCTCTTCACCATAGTAAACAGTAAACAGGAAATCAATTATCTCTGTAACCATTAATCGGAAAAAAATATATCATATGTCATTCGATTCGTTATATTATTGACTACAATATAAGTCTTATTCATTTTCTCAATAAAACAAACAGTTTCCTTGATAAAATAATTTATATGAAAAAATTTAGGGGTTTTTTGATTTGATTTTTTGTTTTCTCTGATTAACTTTGAAGCAAATGATTTAAAAGAAAAATGAGCCAAATAATTAATGTCGGCAATTTCATTGCAAATCCATTGATGTGTATTGTTATGTATTTGTGATCCAATTTGACGCTGTGGAAGGGGAAGCAGCCGACGCGGCTGACTCCCTTCACCATAGTAAACAGTAATAGTACTGCTTTCTACATTGCATCGTATTTACACTCTGGCGCTCAAAACAATCAATTTTGTCTATTGTTTTCACATGTTCTGAATCTAGATTTTCACTTTTCAATACTCTACAGAATATTATAATTGTCTTGATTTAACTACGCTGATGATAAAAATCAGGCTTTCGTTGTATGCTCACAGAATTTATTAATTTTAAGTGTGCCATCTCAATACGAGTCAGACGTATCACAATTTGATTACTCTAGTTTCAGATATTGATGATCTTCAATGAAGTTTGTAGATTATGACGTGTCCGACTTGTTCATCTTATCCTTATTTTGTGAAAAATGAAGAATCAAAATTTCTTTTCATAGATTTTTTGTGTTTCTTCTTGTTTGATAACACTTGATAATGGAATGAATATCATCGGATCGGGTGAACAAAGAAAATAAAAGGATAGGTATTCAATAGAAATTAGAGAATTAGATTTTAGAAAATAAAAGTAAAAGGTATTTGAAACAAATAACAAAATTTCTAGTGATAATGCAACTTTTTCTTATATAGGTACGAATTTCAAGGCACTCAATATGACTTTTTCCCAATCACAAGCAGAAATTCCAATGATCATCATAATAGTACTGTACCTACAGTAATTTAATGAAAATTATTTGTATTGTTCATTGTTCGACGTAAGATAAGCTACATCCTTAAGGTAATCAACTTATTTAGGATTATCATGTTTATGAATGAAAGCGAGACTGTAATAAGAGATTAGTCAAACTAAAATATAAACATTATATACAATGCATATATCTCTGATCAACTCAAATTAAAAATGATAGTATCAAGCCGAAATGAATTGAGCAACTGAATTTCAAAGTGACTATCCACTGTTCAATTTGCACTGTGATTTCATTTTACTTCCAAATGGATTAAATTGCTTGACTCTCCAATGTAACAATTATTGTAAAAAAACAAATGGCATGTGAACGTCATCCAAATAGCATTTGAATTTGAATTTTCAGATCATGAAATTCATAACAAACTAATTCTTGAGAGAATAGTGATGAATTGCAAACAGTGCATGTAACATTTATACACGCGATCCAATGAAAAACAACATCGATTAATTTAATACTGGGCTTATCAAATTCATGTTACCGTACCTTCAAAGCTTTTAAAATGTAAAACTAACATTTTCAATTTTCTCTACTGGAGCAAAACATCGATAGAAAATAAAGAAGAGCCCATCATAACCACAAAATACTTGTACTAAAATTCACTTGAATCAACTCACTTCAACCCTTCAACGATCACAATGAACTAGAATGCTGTGAAAACTATAATATTGATAATCAGATACCGTACATTTTTCAAATAGCTACACCCAACTAAATCTGTGAATGCCAAGTCATAAGAAATCATGTTCAATAGATTTAATTTGAATGCTTCAACATAAAAATAAAAATTTGTCTATTCTTTTGGTGCCCGAAGCAAAACCAATATAAATCAACATTAATTCGACATCAAGAATAGCTTCTGCCAACCTTGCAATTCCAGTATGATTCTGCTCATGCTTTACTTCCATTTATAAAGTTCTCATTGAGGCCCTTGTGTAATAAATGACAAGATGAGTGGAGTTGAAGCATTGATGTGTTAACAAATAATAGAATACGATGAATGATGAATCATCTTTCAATTCATCTAATACGGTAGGCTACTTTGTAGTTCGTTCAAAATTCTTTACGAATTTTTCATCTCCAATGGACTGTACATCTAGTTTTCAAGAAATTGAATATTCAATTCTCTATCCAACTTGTTCAACTTGTGATTACGAGGGTAGAATGTAAACACTTTCATGATTTTCCTACTTCTTATAAATGCTTACTCTTCCTTAATTTGTATGTTTGCATGGCTTTCATCTTTAGAATCTACTGAATTTTCATATTGGACTGTTTAGATACTGTATGTAGATTCAACTAGTAAGAACGGAAGATAAGCTACTTCTACAGAGAGAATCATAGAAAGTTTCAACTCAACAAGCCCAATGTATAATTTTTATGCCTCAGCCGTCATATATATTTTGTCTTAACTGTAGGTTTATCAACTTTGGCTTGGAGAAACACTGCACGATTTGATTTTTCAGGAAATTGCCACTGTTGACTCAAAACATAGATATCAATAATGATGACTGTATTGTAATAGTGGTATTACTGTATAATACTGTAATTAATTCATGTAGAAAATATTGATTTCCTGAACCAGCAATGAAAGCTAAATAGCTGGTTGAATCTCGAAAATTATAATATTTAGAATTTAGAGAAATAAAAAGTGGAAAATTTAGTTTCAGCGCATGTCAAAACATTGGACGAAATTGATTGTTCCGAGCGCCATATAGTGTAAATAAGATCCAACTTAGGAAGCAGTACTAGAGGTATAGCCAGAGAAAACTCCTATAATGAGAATAACAACGTAGTGCATTTATAATATCACGCATAAGTTAGCATAAGTTAGTTCTGCATTGTCCCACCAGATCGCATAAGCATGTAAACAGTCGCTTGTAATGGCTTGAAATGAGTGGAAGGAGAAAAGTGGGCTGGCATGGGAATATGGAAGGAGAGTGTCAGTCTTTTGATCCGGTTTTTTATAGCTGCATCTGGCAGCCTGCCAGGCTTTCAACTCATTTCTGAGGAAGCCTCAACAATAATAATTATTGCAAGCACAACCAAAGGCCAATTAGTGGCCTATTATAAAAGACAAACAATTTCATTCCTTTGTGACATGTAGCTTTCTGCTCTGACAACACTAGAGCTGAATTATGAATATATATAATTTCTATTTTTCTATAATCTGTTGATATGATAAGTTCTTTAATATGATAAGGAGAAGAAAAGGAGGATGATAAGAATAATGAGAAAAATAAGAAGATTTTATTATTATTCTCAGCTCTTCATCTTCTTCACGTTCTCTTCCTCTTCCTCCTCCATTCTCATCTTCATTTTCTTCTTCTTCTCCTTATTCTTCTTCTGCTATTTCTTTGTTTCTTCTTTTTCTCCTCCTCTTCTTCCTCCTCCTAGAAGAATAAGAAGACACAAAGAAATAGCAGAAGAAGAATAAGATGGAGATGAATAAAATGAAGATAAAAATGGAGGAGGAGGAGCTGAAGGAAGAGGAGGAGAAGGAGAAGAAGAAGAAAAATAAGAAGAAGAGGAAGGAGAAGAAGAGGAAGAAGAAGGGGAAGAAGAAGAAGAAGAAGAAGGGGAAGAAGGAGGTGATGGAGTAGGAGGAAGTGTGAGTGTTAACTATTGTTAACTATTGTTAGGAGGAGAATCTCTTTTTTCAGAAAAATTATGGCTTCCATATACTTGATCAGGAAATAGTTTTCTGGTTGAATCTCTCTAATTAGAAACTACAACAAAATATAAGGGTGAATATAATTATATTAAAGCATGCATACCGCGTGGGGAATTTTCAGTAATTATTGAGAATTGTATTGAATACTTGCTCTCGTATTGTGAAACACATATTTCTCATTTATAATTTGTGAGAGGAATTCTCAAATGATACTTGTTCTCTTATTGTTAAACTCTCATTCTTTATTTTTTATTTGTGAAAAGGAAAACCAACTCTTCATGATCCAATAATAATGTATTTAATAAAAATGAATCATTAATTGAAAAGTATATGTATGATTATGAATTCATACTATAAGTACCCTACAATATATATTCCTTCTGAAAAAATGATAATTCTCTAAGACAAGTGGATTGGTTGAATGCCTGTTTGAAAGACTACGAAAGGATGACAACCTCTTCAACCAACTCGGAGGGCATTTCTATTCTAGAAATTTAACTCTCATACACTTAAAACAGGATAATGTGTGGTAAATTCCAATTTCTTCCAAACTCCACATTATTTTCCTATAATCGGAGAGAATAGTTGGGCATATTTTAAGATATTTTTAGAATTGCAATTTATTCAGTTTATAACGCTTTTATGATGTGAGTGTTATCAAATTCAAATTCAAATATTCTTTACTCCATACAAAAAACAGATTACATTGTAATACAGAGCATGTTTTACTGGAATACCCCTACAAGACTATTCGTCTGAGTATAGGGGGTGGGTTCCTGTTACAGTGGGTAGCCAATAGTCTATTCAGGCCCGGCCCCAGGGGTGGGCGGACCGGGCGGCCGCCCAGGGCGGCAGGTTTTGGGGGCGGCAAATTTAAAGGAGCGGACAATTTTAAAATACAAATAATAATAAATTCATAATATCAC
>NC_052504.1:56740724-56804645 GCF_014356525.2 Nilaparvata lugens
GAGGCACCCTGGCACAAAGGTCGCCCTATGGACACCCCTACATTTAAAACAGCTACATGACCAGGAATGAAGTATATATAACGTTTGATTGAAATGAAATGTTAGGTACTTCGGTTATTCAGGTAGAGAGGGTATTTTGTTAGTTAGGTGTTTTTACAATAAAACAATTTACCACCCAATTAATTATTTTCCAATTCGTAAGACAGAGATAATTCACTAGTCATTAGTATTACATGATAATTTATAGGAATCAATGCCAGCTTAGAAAATAGAAGTAGAATAATGAGATGAATGATTGAGTAATTACCTCAGTTGCTCCACGCCATTACAACCTTCTTGAATGGCACAAAAACTGCATGGTCTGGTTCGCTGCAAAAATTGATAGAAAATCAATACAAACTGATAAATGAAGGATATTTTTCTATTTTTTTTGCTGAGGGTGATGCCCACATAAGCTCTATGCTTGTGCGTGGGTAATGAGGCGGATGATAACGAGCGATGAATGGACCTACAGCATAGGTGGGTTCCGAAACACCGGGAAGCGATTTTACAACACATAAATCATATTCTGAGTTGGCTCAAGCGGTCACCCTTCCATCGGAAGTATCAGGCGCATGATTTTTAACTTATCTAGGCGATAGCTTATCAGCGCGAACACTGAGTGAATATATAGAAACAGTAGATAAAAATGGAAAATGTAAGGTGGAGAAGAGGAGTAGAAGAATGAAAAATCAGATACAGTTTTGTACATAAAATGTTAACAGAGTAGCTCTAATTTGATGATAAATGATCAAAATATAATGAAATTCCTTCTTAATAAATCAGGAATTTTGGCCCAACTCTCATATTTTGTAGAAGCTTCACTGACATCTACCGATACTTGCCACAAATAATGTGACAGCACTTTGTGTATTCTTCAATATACAGTAATTTGTATTACGGTTGTTGATGTTTGGTGTCTGTGCTGCTAGTTGTGACACTTGACAAACACATAACATTCCAGTCACAGTACCATGTGTAATTTTCAATGTAATTTGTGTAACCATTGCTTTTTCGTGTCTGTCGGTTTGAATAGGCCTAATGGTATTTGTAGATAATATGTTTATTTGATTTATTTTGTGAAGCACAAAACTTTGAATTGTTAAAAATGATTTTCTTCAGATAAGAGTATACTAACCAGTCAAAAAACCTGCGGCCGTCGACAGTGCCGTCTGAGTTGCCGATGGCTCTCGGCAGGCGGACTCCGACATGAGGCTCGGTTCGCCCGCCCGGCAGAGGACCCACGTACTTCACTCGCCCCACCACCACTCTGCCGCCCCCCGCTCCACCGCCATCCGGGCCAATCACCTTCACCCAGTAGTCCAGCTTCAGGTCGCGCGCAACACGTGCCAGGAACGGTTGCGCTGATTTCGGCGGCTCGTATTCTGTGCAAAACCAACACATCACCTCAAAACAATTCAATTTTCAAATTACTCTTTTATTACACTCGTATTTTACAGGAAATGGGCTAAATAATGGATTCAAACGTATTCTTAATATAGATAAAAATAGAATATTATAGAAGACTAGCCTTAGGTAACACGTGCCTTGTACTGGGGAAAATTTGGTGTTGTAAAATGCAATCTCCTCATGTCCAGGAAACGAATTGAATAATTATTTATTATTTTTTTCAAAATTACGGGGATAATCAATCTTATAGAGTTGAACATTTCCAGCAAAAAAAAGTGTTTGATAGGTCTCGAACCCGCAACCTCTGATTCAGAAACGCGGACGCTACCAACTAAGCAACAGAGTCACTTGGTAGCTTTGTTTGTTTCAGATTTTATAGTTACGTAAGTTTGAATCACAAATTGAATAAATTTGTTTTAATTATTGAATTGGGATTGAATGATTAATAGCAATGAAAATAAGCCTATGACTATCCTCGGTAAATTTATAATCTTCATGCAAAATCAGACGTGATGATGCATCATTCGTGAGTTTCCTATCCCGTACGTGTTCTTTCCTTCATTATGTTAAAGACTAGCAGGTAACCCGTGTATGTTGAAGACTAGCAGGTAACCCGTGCTACGCGAGGGTCTAATTAAAAACTGACAAACTGAAAACTTGAACTACTGTAATCTTGAAGAATTCAAAATAGGCCTATAATCATTCTCGGTAAATTAAGAATCAATATGAAAAATTTAATGTTAATCAGTTTAGTAGTTGAGAAGTGATGATGCGTCCGTCATTCGTGTATTTCCCGTACGTAAGCCGATTCTTTCCTTAATAATATAATAGATGAAGAAGAAGATAGAGAATGAAGTGATGGGGTGACTGACCTGTGATGGGGTCAGGATCGGAGTGGCGGCGCGGCTTGCGTCTGTGGCGACTGAGGTGCGAGTAGTCGGCTCTGGCTCCGGTGAGCATCGAGTCGATCGACTGGCGCAGGAAGTCCTCTGACTCTTCGATCAGCGAGTCGGTCGAGTCCTCGCCACTGTCCGCCACCTCCAGCGGCAGGCGCAGGTCGGGTAGCGACTGGCCGGGGCGCCGGCACCGCCCCTCTTCAATTAAGCATATTCACAACATTTAATGCGAATACTTAGAAGCTTCTCTGTACATCTACATTAGTGTATAAAAGAATACACATACAAGAGTCAAAGTAGTCCAATGTAATTTTCTTCATTTTTAATTATTGTCAATCTGTTAATCACTGTGATTTGTTAATTTTTGCCGAGGGTGATGCCCACATGAGCTCTAGGCTTGAACATGGGTAATGAGGCGGATGATAATGAGAAATGGATAGACCTAAAGTTTTACTAGGGTTCTAAACCACCAGGAAGCGATTTTACAACTCATGAATCATATTCAGAGGAGTTGTCTTAAGCGGTCACCCTTCCAACGGGAGTAACAGGCGCATAATTCTCAACTTATCTAAGCGATAGCTTATCAGCGCGACCACTGAGTCAATTTGTGATGATCATTCCATTCATTATCCCAATTTCACATTATTACAACATATTTAATGAAATAATGCAACCATTTTTTTCAAGATTGAAGTATTAGATAATTAATAACTAAGATTCTAATTTAATTCGGGCTTACTCACACTTTTAATTACTGTATTAATATATTTTCGGAGATGATTATTTCTCTTACTAGATGTTCAAAAAAATATATGTTTATTCAAAATATTGTTCCCAACATCACAAGATATTCCAAATTGTTCACAACATTTTGATTTAGAAGTGAATAATGTATATTATATAGTGAGGTCCACGTAATAATGGCAATATTGAATTAGCATTGGTGCTGCTATACTTGTCTATCATTTGACAAAACAGATAGCGCTATTATTTCCTGGTTCTTCAACATTGCCAGATCGTTTTTGAAACATGTAGAAATATAATTCACTACCTTTACCTTGACGAAATATTTTATTTCAATTAATTATGAAAATTCATCATTTATTCATTGGGTAATATATTTTCTTGGCGAATAAAATAATTGAAATTGATATCGGTATCAGCTATCAGCTATAAAGAGCAGTGGCAAGGCAGAGAATCGGAAACTTTGTTCTATCTTTCTCCACTGCCATTATAAAGTGGGCCGTACGAAAGAAAAATCAAATTGTGTCTGTTTCCAGATAAAATTTTCCGAATTTTTCATTTTTTTGCCATTTGGTATGTTGTTTCTCAGATAAAAGTTTTGAGACATTCTGATTTTTCTGGTCATATGCTTTGTCTTTTGTTGTTTTTCGTACGGTTGAATTTGAAGTTCATACTCAACATCAGTTTGTACAGATCATTATTTGAACTAAGAAACTTAGTTTGGTCAGAAAGCCTGTTGTTCTACATACACTGTGTTGTACTTGCATCTTGTATGTGTGTGTATATTAATAAACTGTTGATATTGTCAATCAATGATAGCATACAGACATTCACAGTCGTAATCAGACCTCCGTAGAGTGCAGATCGTAGCGAATAATAATATTAGTGTAGAGTAGTTTTAGTAGTGAAAGTGGAACAAGTGGTGTCAACACCAACAACCAGCAGTCTACTCAGCAGTTTTTCAAAGTGAAAACTACTCAACGTTTTTTTCTGAGTGAAAAGTGTGTCACCAAATTTTTCGTTTGAACATTGCTCTCTTTAAAAATTAGGTTCTGTTTCTTTAAAAAACAATTATCAAACTATCAATAAATTATGGTGTTTTGGATCTATCAGCCAATTAAGATGATCCATTCGCCAATAAAACTACCACCATCCGCGCAGCTCGAATACGAGGAAGAGGAGGAAAAGGATGAAATGAATATGCCTCCCGAATTGCCACCGAAAAGTAAAAACGATAGCGGAATACGTTTCGAGGTACGTTCTCTTAAAAATATACAAGAGAAATTTCTAAAATGGGGGAGTGAAATTATCGTGAAAAAAAAGTATCCAGAGAGGACTATGATTCGTTTTTAAATGTGTGCAATGAACTTAACATCAGTATCGAAAGAATAGACGTTAAGCAAAATATACAAGAAAACAAAGCGGAAATGTTTGGAAAAATTCACACTCTGGAGCAGAGTGTGAATAAACTAGCAAGTGAAGTTGCAAAAAGCCACAACAAGCCGATCTCATTTGCTGAGGCCGTGCAACTGCCAAAGAAGAGGACCGCACCTTCTACATTATCGAGTGCCGCCTCCACTGCTGCAGCCACGGAGTCTCCGCCCCGGACCAAGAAGCTGTCGCCCAAGGAGAATGTGATCATCCTGAAGCCAGCAAAAATGGAACGGAAAAGGAACAAAGCGGAAAAATTCGAGAAACAATAAAGAAGAACATCACCCGTGAACAAAATTTGAACATTAAAAAAGCCGTTGATGTCCGTGGTGGGGGTGTGCTGTTAGTGCTTCACCCAAGGGCCAATAAAGAAAATGTTTTGGGTGATAAGGTCCTGCAACATCCAAACATAAAGGTAAGCGAGCCACAATCCAAATTGCCAAGAATAATTCTTTATCACATCGCTGCAGATATAACTGCTGCTGAATTGGCAAACGACGTGTTTGAGAGAAATCTCGAGTCATCGTCATTGAGTAGGGAAAATTTCTTGAGAAACTTCAGGCCGATTTTTAAAATAGGACCGAAAAACAAAAACACCGTGCACTGGGTAGTGGAGTGCACTGGTGAATTGAGAAAAGAATTTATTAACAAATCGCGGATTGGTATTGATTGGAGGGTGTGCCGAGTTGGAGACTATGTTGTCGTCTCTCGTTGCTTCAAGTGCCAAAAAATTTAACATATCAGTAAGCATTGCACTCAAGCACAAAACACCTGTGGTCACTGTTCCACTACAGGACATGATGTTAAAGAGTGCCCTAATAGAGACAAAAAGCCCTCATGTTTAAATTGCCGCAATGATAAAAAAGCTTTCGATCACAAAGTAGGTGACAGAGAGTGCCCTTCCTATCAAAAAGCGCTACAACAAATAATTGATAGAACTGATTATGGAATCTGAAAGAAAAATATTAAATACACTGAGGATAAATAAAAATAATAGTGATAGTAAAATCAAGCAATCAACACAACACAAAATGATTACCTTAAATTCCATCCTTAACAAAATTGATAGTTTCTACGTAACAACTAATACTGATAAAAGTAAGATAAGTCTGGTTTATAATTTTGGTGAGAGGGTTGATGTTATGATATCTTTTACAAAAATAGGAAATATTATTAAAACATCCAAAGGTCTTTCTCTGCTTAGAAATAAAAAATATTTCTCTCTTGAAGAATGGAATCACCTGAATGTGTTACGGGATTCTAATAGTATAAGAGTTTTGTTTTCTGATAAAAACATTCCTATTTTCATATTAAATTATGGTGAAAATGGGATACTTATTGATTTTTTGAATAGAATAAATGATTGGAGTAAATTCAATTACCCTTTGATTATAGGAATTGATTCTTTTAACAATCTGGGTGAAACTTATTTTGATATTCGTGCCACTGAACTCTTGAGTACTGTCATAGGAGCTAGAGATTTGAAGTTTATTTTTTATTATCGAGGTTATTGTGAAATTAATTTTCTTAATATACCTAAGCTATCTGATAGTCCGGGAGTTGAGTACCCTGTGGGTTTCTTTAAAGATAATAATAAACGTGAAGCATTCATGAACTCTATGATTGAATTACGGACCCTACTTCAAAACACTGATAACGATAATGCTAAAATATATAAGAATATTCTTCTTAGGGTCACGCATAGAAACATGTTAATATCAGGTGATGAACTAATAAGCGTCATGAATAACAATATGAACATCTATGATAATAATTTGAAAAGATTCCTATTCAAAACAAACTCTAAATACCGAATGGGATATTACTTGGAGCAGGGTGGAAGTTACGTAGAATTTCAAGAGGATACTTTAAAATTCTCTACTAAAGAACGATATGTTTTAGTCACACGTAATACTACACTTATGCTGAATAGCGAATTAATAAAAACTATAAAAAGAATAACTCTTCATGAGTGTAAACTTCTTAAAATAAAATGGTATGACGGTGTTCCCGGCTGTGGTAAATCTTACTTTATAGTCTCGCATCATGAGCCTGGCAAGGATCTAGTACTCACTCAAACACGGGCAGGTATTAAAGCAATCCATGAAACTGTCATTGAAAGGTATGGTCGAAAACATTGTAATCGTCTTAAGCTTGATTACAGGACAGTTGGCTCATATATAATAAATCATAATCAGAATAAAACATACAATAGAGTTTTTATTGATGAAGCTCTACTTATGCATGCGGGTTACATCGGTTTTATTGCTAACTTGAGTAAGGCCTCAGAAATAATATTGTAGTTGGTGACGCAAACCAAATACCCTATATTGAGAGAAGTAATTATGCCACAAGATGGCATAAAATTTCTGAATTCTGCGAACCTTTTACAAGACAAACGGTAACTCGTAGATGTCCTATCGATGTTTGTTTTGTCCTTTCCACTGTCTATAAAAATATTACGACGCTTAATGAAAGAGCTATCTCAATTCTGCCTACATACAGAAATGGGGAATACCATCTGATACAACCCGACACTTTGATATTGACATTCACCCAAGAGGAAAAACTTATGGTGGGTGATACTATAAAGTGGAGAGAGGATGTTGCACTTCACACAATCCACGAAGCACAAGGGCATACTCATAATTTTTTTTCTAATCAGAATTAAGTACAAGGAGAATGAAATCTATAACAGCATGCCCCATGCGATTGTTGCTTTGTCTAGACACACTGAAACTTTCAGGTATTTAACAACCAGTCTGGTAGATGATGCTGTGGACAAACTAATTAAGAAACTTAAATTCATAGATAGTGAGGGGCTTGTTAAATGGAACAAGGAAAAGAGAAGTGGACCTGATGATGTAAGTTATGAGTGACACTGAAGAAGTTCTTAATATTTTAGAAACAGAAAATGAAACAGATGTAATCGACGATTATTTGAACTATCACTTTCACGAGGACAGAAATAAGGATGCTGAGTGTTTCAATATTATATCTATGAATATACGTAGTTTGAATGCTAATTTCGATCAGTTTATTTGCTGCCTCAATGAATTGAAAACTGATATTCACATTATAATATTAACTGAGACCTGGTTGACTGCAGATGTGCCGTTCATTTTCAATATTCCTGGATATACGGCAATAAATAAGTACACTAAACAGAATAAATGTGATGGATTATGCATGTACATAAAAGATTGCATAAGATTCAATGAAGTTTCACTCGATATTACTGATGCCAATGTAGTTAGTGCTGACTTAAGAATTGATGATTTTATTGTGATTGGGGTTTATAGATCACCAAGTAATCAAAATATTGATAATTTTCTTAATAGTCTGAGTAATGAAATCAGTAAAATTCCTAATGGAATAAATGTATGTGTGGCGGGAGACATGAATATAAATACACATTCAACTAGTGTTCCTGTTCAAGATTATCTGCATATTTTCAATAGTAATGGCTATAAGTCAAATTCAAATTCAAATTCAAATGATCTTTATTCACAAAAAAAAAGTAACACAGCAGCAGAAACATTAGATAAATAGTGAATATTCCCCACAAAGACAACAAGTCTGGGTGTGGGAATTCTTAAGTCTTACATAACTGGTGATACCAGAGTAACAACCACAACAAATTCTTGCATTGACCACATTTTTTATAAAAATTCAGGCAACCATTCTATGTCCATTAAAGGAGCTATATTTAGGACCACCATAACTGACCACTACGCGGTTGTACTGAACATGGTGAAGGATCCTATCAATAAGGATAATAGAAACGTATTGATAGACACATTAACTAGAATCAACTATCATGCACTATTGGAACGCATAAGGAATGAAGATTGGGAAGAAATCTATACCGTGAATGGAAGCATTGACACTATTGTGGATAAATTTGTCGATCGTTTGACGAGTCTCATCAATCAATGCAAGAAGGTATAAGTGATACCTAACAGACTTCGTCCCCTGAAGCCCTGGATATCTGAAGGCATCATAAGATCAATAATCACGCGGGACAAGATGCATTCTAGACTCAGAAGAGATCCTAATAACAATATCTTAAAGAATGAATATAAGGCTTATCGTAATGGTTTGAATAAGATAATAAATCATGCAAAGGAAGTCTACTATAAAGGGAAAATTGAAAATTGTAATAACAACAGCATGAAGTTGTGGAAGTGCATAAACGAAGTTATAGGTGAGGACAGTATCAAGGACAAGAGTACTGAACTTGATGCTCACTCCCCCAACAATTATTTCACAAATGTGGGTAAATTACAAGCTCAAACTATCAATATCCCTGATAATATTGGTGATCGATTTCCTGCAATACATATCGATAATACGTTTTTTATGAGACCAACGTGCCCAGTTGAAGTTGAGGCAACTATTAAAGATCTAAAGAACAACTGCAGTCCTGGTATTGATGGTCTAGGTAATATTACGCTGGAGAAAATAGCCAATTTTATATCTCAACCTCTCGCTTTCATTTTTAATAGATTCTTTGAGGAGGGATATTTTCCCGAGTACCTCAAATCAGCCAAAATAAAACCTCTATTCAAACAAGGTGACCCGACTAATCCCTGTAATAAATTATAGACCGATTAGTCTTATCAGCAACCTTGCTAAAATAATGGAGAAACTAATAAAGTCAAGAGTTGTTTCTTTCTTGAATCTTAACAAAATAATCAACAAGAACCAATTCGGTTTAAAAATGGTAAAAGTACATCTGACGCTCTAATAAAATTCATTGACATTCCTTATGAATACTTCAATTCTTCCCATTCAACCATCACTGGCAGCTTAAGGTGAATCTCACCGTAAGTAAATACTAATAGAAAGTTGATAAACTAGAAATTCATTGTTCAATTAGGCTTTAAAAATAATAACGCTGGAAAATATTTCTGAAGCTTATGCTACTTTTCAATATAATTCTTATCTAAAATATCTTTAAAATTTAGGAAGTGTGCAATTTCTTGAAGTTTCATTTTTTGGTATTGTCTTTCAATCAGTTTTATTAAATCTATTCAAGAGTTGTCCTTCTAAGTTTTAAACCGCCGCCGCCGATTTTTCATTTTTTTTCAATTCATTTAAAACACACAAAACAAGACAAAACAAAATTACAAAGATTCACGAAACAATAAAACACAATAACATGTTACAAATATAAAATAACCATGGGCTTAGTGTTTGGGTGTGTTGCAGAAGAGAAAAAAAGAGAGGAAGATACCTAGCCAACTATGGTTTCCCATGTAATAGGCAGGCAAAGAAGAGAAGAGAAGTAATGAGGAAGAAGAGGAAGGGAGAAATGGGGGGAAGGAAGAAAACAGAGGAATAGGTACTCAAAATAAAGGTAAGCGAGTCCACTGAAAAATAAAAAAACTAATGAAGAAACAATGCTGGAGCAGAAATCTCGAGTCATATGTCTAAATGGAAGAATAAATTACTGTATGTCCAGTTTTTTATATCCAGTTTGATTTTTCCGCTGATCTTATTGTCCATGAGAAAGTGATTTGGAATGAGGTTTATTATTTTAGTACCTATGTAAATTGATTGCCTCCTTATACATTCAATATTAGTGTTATAGGTTACATATTTGTTAGCAGTGCCCCTTAGATTATAATAATTAAGAGTAGAGTTTATTGTGAGAGGAAAATCGGATCTATATTTTATTAAGTACTCAATTACGGTTTTTATGTATAATTGACGTATAGTCATGACCTCAAAATCACTAAAAACCATATCCGTTGGATAGAGCCTGAGTTTGCTTAATATAGTTTTAATTATCAGTTTTTGTGCTACAAATAATTCAGCAATATGACAGTTGAAACAGCCTCCCCAAACAACTTTGCCATACTGCAGAATTGACTTGTCTAGAGCATGATACATCATTTTCAGGTGGTTCTTATTAAGAATTCTGTTAACTTGCTAAAATTTAAATATAAATATCTAATTTTTCTACATATGTATTTAATATGAACATCCCATTTAAGGTTTTCATCAATTATGATTCCCAAATACTTAGTATTATTGACTTTTTTAATGGTGGGACAATCACAATTACCCATGTTTAAATTGCACTGAGAATGGAGTCTCAAATCTTGATTCTCGTTAGGCTGCCTAAATTACTACGTCAATTATACATAAAAACCGTAATTGAGTACTTAATAAAATATAGATCCGATTTTCCTCTCACAATAAACTCTACTCTTAATTATTATAATCTAAAGTTATGTAATTGAGAAAGTTATGTAATTAGTTTTTTCAATATTTAAACTTAAGGTATTCTTATCTAACCACTTCTTAATTAAAAGCATATTATTTTCAGCTATGGTATGAACTTCATTCCATGAATTACCGTGAAAAATAGCTGCAGTATCATCTGCAAAGGATATCACAGTTGAGTTTAGAAGTCTTAAATTTAAAAAGTCATTTACATAGAGTATGAAAAGGATGGGAAAAAGTACAGTACCTTGAGGAAGACCATAAGAAGTTAAGTTAGTTACACTGTATTGATCATTTATGGCTAGGGACTGGGTTCTATTACTCAGATAGCTTTTGAACAATTTAAGCGAGACTCCTCTGAAACCATAGGACTACAGTTTATTGAACAAAGTATTATGAGGTATTGTATCAAAAGCTTTGCGTATATCCAGGAAGACCGCAATAGTTTTCTTATTGGAGTTTATTTTATCAGATAAAGTATTGATGTAAATTTCACCACAGATTTTTTACATAATCCCAAACAAACTTTCGTCAAAATTAATTCTCCGTAATGATGATAGTAACAGAAAACTGGATTTGAAATGTATTATACTTGTCATGAGAAAGAGGAGTAAAATACTAATAGAATACGAATACTGTAGTAATCTATAGATTTGAAACGAACTGGAACATTGACTTACCTTGAAAGGTGACCCGATTCCTAGCCTTGCGGAAGGGGGCGCGTCCACACGACGCTGATGACGACATAAACCTCGAGTCCGACCTGCGGCCGCTCCCTCCCCCCACCCCACCGTCCTGATGCAAGGGGATGCTCCTCGAGCGACGACAGTGCGTCGGTGACGAGGGCACCGACCAGTTGGCGCCTCCGCGTGACGTCATCGAACCCCAACACGTGTCCGTCGACGAAGTGCTTGGCCGCATCGAGTGACGCCTCCTGGGTTGGTGGTCGACTAGGTCCTGGGCCGACGGCGACTGCATCATCGACAACATCGAAGATCCGCCTCCACTCCTGTAGCAATCCCAGCTGCTCATCTGGCCCGTGCACTCACATGGCGACCATCCCGAACACATCACATCCGGGTTCTTCATGTAGGAAAAGGCCCGCGGATAATTTTTACACAACATACTCGCATTGATATTCACGCCCTCATTATTACACAGATGATCAGCACTCCTAGACAACTCCGGCACCATACTTGTGAAATTGATATCAGACAATAACACCCTCCTAGCCTCCTGTGTCTTCTCACACAGCTTCAACGAGTGCTTTCTGGGAGGAGTCTGCACAGGGAACGCGAATTTAGACGGTAACGTCGTGAACTGATAGGACACCTTGTGTGCCAGATAACTCTCCGACCGCCAGTGGGCTGGAAGCGCTGTGATATCTGTCTGAGCTTCTGACTCCTGTTTACTTGTCTCCTTCTCTACCAAAATCGGACGAGCCGTGCGTTGTTTGATGCTATTATTGTGCTGCATAAATTTGACAGCCAACGGTCGTGTGGGCTGTGGTGTACTACCACTACAATCCAGCAACTGACTTCTACTACCAGACAATGTGCGGATTATAGGGCGGTGAGGAGCGGGATCCGGTAAGGTATACCGTCTTCCCTGATCAGGCATGTGAGGCTCATCATTCTCATCAAATATGCCACACTTGGAAATATCTGTCTCAACCAGCACAGAATGTGTCCATCGTTTCTTGGTATCACCATCCAAACCGTCATTGCCACCACCTTTACTAGGCCAACAGTCAGTTTCAGCAATCGAAACTAGATCCTCTTGAAGTGCACTCAACTCTTTGGTGTCCTCAGTCGTGAATATGAGCTCAATATCATCCACCTCCTCAGAGTCCTCCGACTCTCCTTTGGTTATCTTCGGCTTATTATCATCCTCCTCATCCCCTGTTTTATTTTCCTCTCCATTCTGTAGATTATCACTATCTGTTTCAAACACTTCATCTCTCTCATCGTAACCCTCTACTTCGTCCTCTTCCACTACTTCATCTAGCTCATCTGTTACTTGTTCTGATTCTTTCTCTTTCACAGTGTCTGGTTCCATTGAGACTTTTATTTGTGGGGGAGCGTGCAATATTGTTTTTAAATTCCCATTACTAGAGAATGAAGCCTTCGAGGTGTCTAAAATCGTATTTGAATTTCTGTTACTATAGGAAACAGACCTGGGTGATGCCTCCAAATTTTCGTTATCAGACAATAATACAGATCTAGGAACCTTCAAAATCGTCTTTAAATTTCCGGTACTAGGTGACACAGTGGTGGGAACGTTAAGAATAGAATTCAAATTTCCATTACTAGATGGCAATATTCTGGGCACGTCTAGAATGACATTCAAATTTCCGTTACTAGCCGATACAGTCCTGGGGACGTCATAAATAGCACTTAAATTGCCATGGCTAGCCGACACAGCCCTTGTACCGTTAGTAATAGCGTTCAAATTGCCGTGACTAGCTGAAAGCGCCCGTTGTCTCAAAATATGATTCTCCAACGATAATTTCTCAATAGTGCTGGTATAAAGGGACTGATCAAAATTAGTCTGGAACTTTGAGCGCAGCGAATGAAGCTCGGCGCGAGATTGCTCCAAAGCGA
Source organism: Nilaparvata lugens (assembly GCF_014356525.2). Classification (NCBI taxonomy): domain Eukaryota; kingdom Metazoa; phylum Arthropoda; class Insecta; order Hemiptera; family Delphacidae; genus Nilaparvata; species Nilaparvata lugens. The sequence goes on from NC_052504.1 coordinate 56,754,082, forward strand.
CGCGGAGAGAGATTACAGTTTGGTGGAGAGCGCGAACTGTCTCCAAACTCCTCAAATCGTGACCGAGCGAGACCTGGCCTTCACTCCCAAATTCCATTTATCGGCAACTGCTCTCATGACTAGCGGATTGGGCAGCGGGTCAACATGAAAATTTAAATTGTGTCGAGATGTTGAGAATCAGCGCTGAAATAGGAGAGAGAAAAATGAGATCAGTTTGAGATTAATACAAGTTTTGTATAGAACAATTACAATGAATTGTGTGCTGTGCTGTTAGTGTTAGTGAAGGGTTTTGTATTTTCTGGCTTCAAATTCATCAAGTTTTTTCAATATTTTCTCATTTATTGATACATTTTCAAGTTTTAATTTTCAGTAATAATTCATCGGTTCACCCTACTTATTTATTTATATGTTTACATATCCCATTTAAACTATATTTATCAAAAATGGAGAGAAAAAGTTTTGGGTTTATCCTGTTTATTCACTACCAATAATTAATTTAATGTTGTGATTGAGGAATAAAATAAATAAATAAAAATCTACTTGTGAAAAAATTATAGATAGCCTATAAAGAATGTTTGATTATGACTTATAAGCATTGAAATGAAGAAGCATTGATTGATAAAAGCCAATGCGCAGGAGTGCAATGAGGAAAATAAACTATTTTAATTGACTTTGATTTATTTTTTCATTCGGGCAAGTTATTGTAGCCTATATTATTTGGATTGATTGCTGATTGAGAAAGTTTCTGGATTGATTCTTATTTTATAATGTAAAAATGGTAGAATAGGCCTATAGAAAAATAAAAACGTGAAGAGAATATTGTAATCGACAATAGCATCAAAAATTTATTGTTTAATTCTGCTATTCAGAGATAACATTTGTAATCAGCTTATAGATTACCTGGAGGATAACGACATTCTTTGTAATAAGCAATATGGTTCCGCAGATCCAAGTCTACCAAATTGTTACTAATGGATTTCCTCAACTACTGTATTGATGCGATTGAGTCGGGAGAGGCGGTAATCACTTGTTTTGCCGACCTCTCCAAGGCTTTTGACTGTGTAAATTTAGATCTGTTAATGAATAAACTCAGACTTCATGGTTTTGGGGGCTCTGCATTGAAATGGGTGGATTCGTATATGACAAACAGGTATCAAGTCACACAGATTCAACATGAAACTAAAAAATAAATAAAATTCACACGATCAAAGCCTGAATTAATTGTTTCTGGGGTCCCTCAGGGTTCTATTCTGGGCCCCTTATTGTTCTTGATCTATGTGAATGATGTTGCAGGGTCGGTTCCCATTGAGAATCTGTATGTTTTTGCAGATGATACGACTCTGGTGACAAGAAGCCAAGACTTGAGAAAATTGGAAATTGAATCCTATGTTAAGATGAATAGTCTTTGCCAATATTTTGCAAATAATAAATTGATGTTGAATGCCTCGAAAACAAATTATATGTGTTTACAAACCCATCAGAGTAGGAGGTTAAGACACAATGAAACACCTAAATTATTCATTGGAGAGTCGGAATTGGTAATCAAGAGCTCAACGGACTTCTTAGGAGTGAGACTGGAGGAAGGGCTGGGTTGGGGGGAACAATTGGATAAGATTGAAAGTAAATAGCGAGTTGAATTTTTGTCTTAAGGAGTTTAAGTAAATTAAATAATAGGCTAAGCCTCTATTGGAGTCGGTCTATCATTGCTTGGTGGAGTCACATATATTACATATTCAGTGGCCCTATGGGGAGCTAGAGAGAGTAACCTTCAGCAAATTTTCATTTGTCAAAAGAAAGCATTGCGCACTATGTTGAGGTTGCATCCACAAACACATTGTAGGGACTATTTTATTGAAATGGAGGTTCTCAGTGTTCCCTGTCTCTATATTTTGGAAATGTGTGTATATATTAGAAGGTGTTCACTACAGACTATTAATAAGACGCATGAATATAATACACGGCATAAGTGTACCTTCTCGGAATATCATAGATTGACTTTGTATGAAGAAAAACCCAGTTATATTGGTAGAAAGATTTACCAAGTACTACCAATTCGGTTGCGAGAAATATTAACGATAAAAGAGTTTACACGAAGTTTGAAATTATTTCTAAAGGTACTTTTATAGTCTGAAGGACTATTTTGACTACTGTAATAAGAGTCAAAGACAAATAGTAATTATACAGGGTGATTCTTAATTATGGTAAAATAATTTAATACGTGATAGTAGAGGTAAAAATAAGAAAAAAAGCTCTTATAAACATATATCCATAAACGCTTCATTAGCGAGCTATACAGGGTGAAAGATTTCGCCCGGAATTCAGTTCCTCTGGTGAAATACACCGATGCTGAATTGTTTGGGGACTAGTTTTTGAAAAACTTATCATGGATTCATATGGAAAAATGTCTGAAACATTGAATAAAACTAGTCTGGAAGCTGTAGTGTGCGTAGTCTTCGAGAAAAAAGTTGAAAAGGCAAAACATCTAAGTAGAAAAACACAGACTTATAAGTTTGATGCCCAATAACTTTCTTTAATGACCAGTAAACAAATAATTTTTCGCAATACAAATTGAAGAGAATTTAATTCTGAAAAGGATCATGTAAGCTGTGTAAACTAAATTTGAATAAAAGTTCAATAAAATGTATTCTTATGTAGTACATTACACCACAAAAATTTGCTGTTTCATGAGGAGAGAACTAATAACTCATAGGTTGTAGCTGATTGCAAATAGAATATTCGGTTTTTTATGAAGTTTTATTTTTATATGAAAGTAACATATCTAAATGACATTAAACTTATACCAGAAGACTAAAGACGATGTCCAAAGTGACCTCCGTTGTTCTTAATGCATATGTTCAGACGTCTTCTCATGGATTGTCGGACCCGTTCAAATATTTCAGGAGTCTGCTTTATCATTTCTATTCCGTTCAAAATCCTTAATCGGAGTTCTTCAATGATATCAATCGGAGTATTGTAAACTAAGGTTTTCAAGTGTTCCCAAGATAAAAATTCAAAGGATTTAAGTGTGGTGACCTAGCTGGCCATGGTACTGGCCCACCTCGGCCTATCCATTGATTTGGAAAGCTGTGATTCAAGTGTTCACGAACAGCAACACTGAAGTGTGCTGGAGCTCCATCTTGCATAAACCACATGTTTTGGTGCAACTGAAGAGGTACATCTTCAAGTAAGATAAATAGCTCCTCTCTCAAAAGGTTTCAGTAGATTATGCCATTAAACCTGCAAGGAAGCTCAAACAGAAGTAGATGATCTCCTATGATTCCTGCCCAAATGTTTCCTGAAAACTGATGTTGTGGACGATTAGGCTTGATGGCATGAGGAATCTCATCTGCCCAAATATGTTGGTTGTGGACGTTAACGATAGCTAATCTTGTAAAGTGTACCTCGTCAGTAAATAGAACGGTTTTTCAAAAACTAGTCCCCAAACAATTCAGCATCGGTGTATTTCACCAGAGGAACTGAATTCCGGGCGAAATCTTTCACTCTGTATAGCTCGCTAATGAAGCGTTTATGGATATATGTTTATAAGAGCTTTTTTTCTTATTTTTACCTCTAATATCACGTATCAAATTATTTTACCATAATTATGAATCACCCTGTATACTAGATATAAATTTCATGAAAAATTAATGGTGTCTAGCTTTTGCTAGCACTTTGACTTGTCTGACGCCGTTGAGACCAACCAGACGTAATATATATCTATCTATCTAGAGCTTTTTACCGTACCGTACTATAAAAACGTTTGAGTAGAGATGGGCGTTGGTATATCATAAAATCTTCTAATAACCTAAAATGATTGAAGCGGAGCTTTTTATTTTGGAAATTGTTAGACAAAATAGAATATTCAAAATTTATCACAGCTCAAAAAACTTAGGTAGTGCTTCATCCAATGATCAAAATAAGTTCCGTTATTAAAATGATTCAATAAATATAAATGATTCAAAATAAGTTATTATTGTTTTATACTTTGAAAAAAATAATGTTGATGGCAAATTCAATCAAACTAGTTTAATAAATTAAGATAACATTATATACAATAATAAGGCTAAATAAAAGTAGAACCAACCTGTCAATCGTTAATCTGAAGCTTGCAATCCCAGTTGTATATTACACTATACCATAGCTTACAAATAATAATTGGTATCAATAATGATTATTAAAATGCAATTTAAACATGAATACAAGCATAATATTTTTTTTAAATACGCATATCTTTACACTTCAATTAGAAAAACAACAATTTACCTATCACACCATAATTATTATTGGATACCGACTAGCAAATAGCAAACAAAATTTTGACAGTGGCACTGACAAACAGCAGACGACGTTACTACGAGACGAAAAGCAGCACATTTCAGCCAACTGAAACAAACACTTCCAAGATATTTTTTTATTTTCTTCGATTCTATTCAATATCATTTAGAACTTTTCTGATCGAATATCTATCAGTTGATTCAAATTCGTTGAAAATTTTAATCATTCTGAGCCAGATCAAACATAGTATATTATTGAAAAAGTTTAATTTTTCGTAACTTGTAGTGGCAACATTGTTCGTGTCCTGATCAACGAGCTAAATTTTTCTGAAAATTTTAATCATTCTGAGCCAGATCAAACATAGTATATTATTGAAAAAGTTTAATTTTTCGTAACTTGTAGTGGCAACATTGTTCGTGTCCTGATCAACGAGCTAAAATATAGTAACTCTATACTAACTGGAATGGACTAGCAACACAAAGAAAGTGAGGCAGCTGATAAAGATAGGCAACCCGCATTGCTGTGGGATTCGTCATTTTGTAACACATTGGCTCTCATGGGAAAATGCATTGCACAGTTTCAATTTCTATTTTATTTCTATATTGTATGTCTTATTCCATGGAAGCGTTATTTTTCCTTTATTGAGCAGTTCACTGTTAACTTTTTGAGAGCAAAAATGATGAAATAGGTTGAATATGAATAAAGAAGAGATTTTTTTCATTTGTAACTGCAGTAGTTTTAGTATTGTCAACTTTTCACAAGCAAGGGAATAACTTTGGGCCAGATTTCAGAGAAGCTCATCATTTATTAATTTTTATTTATTTAACAAGGACAAATATAAACTGTCATGAAATGATTGGGAATGAAAAAACATGCTCATAGTCCTTATTATTCCAATCCCGAATTTTGTTTGTACACAGTCAAAGGAGGGCTGTGTTTAATTGAAACTATTAAACACAGTCTTATGTTTATTTTGATAGGATATACCATTTTTTTGGATTATATGATTTATTGTTATTGTCAAAGGAAAGATTTATGATTTATTGTTTGAGGAAATATCTCAATTTTATAATATAGGCCTACTGAATGAAAATGCCAAATACTTGGGAGTACACATTGCTGACAATCTACGTTGGGAAGAACACATTAATAATGTTGCTAAGAGATTAAACGTAGTGTGTTGCCTTGCACGTCGCCTGCAGAAAGTAGTGGACACTGAAGTATTGATGAAAGTTTATTATGGCTGCTTACACAGTGTTTTAACATATGGCATCATATTCTGGGGAATTTGCACAGAAGCAGAAAGAGTATTCTTACTGCAAAAAAGAATAGTCAGAATTATAAGTGGTGCACACTATATTGAACATTGCAAACCAATATTCAGGAAGTTACAAGTGTTAACATTAACGGATGTGTACATACTGGAGTCAGCGACAACAATCCTGAAATATCCTGATCATTTTGAAAGAAACTCCAGAATTCACCACCACAATACTAGGCAGAGAGGGAACGTCCACATAGATAGACAACGGACAACACTAGCCTTGAATAGTACGAGGAATGTAGCCAGCAGGGTGTTTAACAGGCTCCCCTTAGACATAAGGAGGTATAGTGATCCTGCAATCTTCAGAAAATCTTTGAAGACATATCTGCTGGAAAAGAACTACTATTCCATGAAAGAGTTCTGGGAGGATGTCTGACCTCAAGTTGAATCGGACAAACGACGACCATGGCTGCAAAGCTTCCAGTGGGATCATCACAAGTATGCAAGTAAGTATACTTACAGCAGGCTATGAATGTAGAATTATGTAAGTGTGCATTGATGTAATTTCAAATTATGTAAGAGTGGGAGTTTCAGAAATGATGCAAAGAAATCTATGAACAAACATTTATATTAATTATTGTTTATAATAATTATGACCATATGATAAGCAAACAGTAAAACATGCTACATAATTACCAGAGTAAAATGAACAATTTGAAATCAAAAGGTTTCAAAAATTAATTACAATTCAGCTGATAACAATCTCATATTTTTTACAATAAAAGTAGGTAAATAGAATGAATTATGTGGACTCACGATGATTCAATAACACAGGATTATTGAATATGTAATGATAGCAATATACTAGGTATTCTGATAGCATTTCAAATCATGTAAGTGTGGGAGTTTCAGAAATGATGCAAAGAAATCTATGAACAAACATTTATATTAATTATTGTTTATAATAATATGACCATATGATAAGCAAACAGTGAAATATGCTAAATAATTTATTATTATAATATTATAAATTGTATGATTATTCATTTGAAACGGAAAGGTTTCAAAAATTAAATCACAATTCAGCTGATACGGTAGCAATATCATATTTTTCAAAATAAAAGTAGGTACCTAAAATAAATATTATGTCATCTCATGATGATAACACAGAATTATTAATCATTTGTATTCATTTTTTTCGAATAAGGATTAATTTGTTCTTTAACTATGTTCTTTATTCTAGATGCTATAAAGTAGGCCTAAATTTTCAATTAGCATAGAAACTATCACCATATACTAGGAATATAACCAAATTTGTTGTTTTAATTTTGGTCAAATAAACTGATCAATATAGAAAAAAATATTAGAAATGTTTGTAAAACAAAAAGGTTACTTCAAATTAATTAATAGACTAAAAATATTTGACTTGCCTGTGAAATGGTATTTCATTTCCTTTAACATGCCCATTCTTGCATCCAAATGCAACACAATACATCACCATTTCTCGGTCGTATTTTTATTCAATTCTACGCATTTTACGACAAATACATCACAATATTTAAGAAGAAAAGGTTGTGATCTAATACTGATAGCCTTAATACTCATTCAAACCTGCTTAAATGTGTGAGTACGAGAGAGAAGAATCCCACACGGTAGGCCTGTCTCACTCACTCCGCCTGACACACTTTTGGCTGTAGCTTAGCATTGGATAGCCCCTTCCAGTTAGTATAGAGTTCACTGTCGCCTACTAGATCTACCAGTAGGGGAACCACCATAGCATCGACAAACCACAGCATCGACACGACATAGCATCGACAAACCATAGCACCGACACGACATAGCACCGACAAACCATAGCATCGACAAGTAAAATGAAATTAGGCCTGCCACCACAGCCTCGACACGACAGCATCGACAAGTCACGTGGTACATCTATGGAAGTGTGACCAACTTACTTAATGAACATGCAATAATATAATAAATGAAGTCTTTAGTAGAATAATAAATAGAAAACAATTATTATCAACAGCTTTTCAAATGAAATTTTTATTTATCATTGAAATATATTGAGCCTCAGGCTTAATGATATAATGAAATATACAATGTACGGACTTTTGTTTTCTTTTTGGATAAGTTTTTAGGTTATTTCTATTTTGCGCGGTTATTCGATATCGGTTCTCGGTTCATAGATGTGTCACGTGACTTGTCGATGCTATGGTTTGTCGGTGCTATGGTTTGTCGATGCTATGTCGTGTCGATGCTGTGGGAGTACACATTGCTGACAATCTACGTTGGGAAGAACACATAATAATGTTGCTAAGAGATTAAACGTAGTGTGTTGCCTTGCACGTCGCCTGCAGAAAGTAGTGGACACTGAAGTATTGATGAAAGTTTATTATGGCTGCTTACACAGTGTTTTAACATATGGCATCATATTCTGGGGAATTTGCACAAGAGTATTCTTACTGCAAAAAAGAATAGTCAGAATTATAAGTGGTGCACACTATATTGAACATTGCAAACCAATATTCAGGAAGTTACAAGTGTTAACATTAACGGATGTGTACATACTGGAGTCAGCGACAACAATCCTGAAATATCCTGATCATTTTGAAAGAAACTCCAGCATTCACCACCACAATACTAGGCAGAGAGGGAACGTCACATAGATAGACAACGGACAACACTAGCCTTGAATAGTACAAGGAATGTAGCCAGCAGGGTGTTTAACAGGCTCCCCTTAGACATAAGGAGGTATAGTGATCCTGCAATCTTCAGAAAATCTTTGAAGACATATCTGCTGGAAAAGAACACTATATCCATGAAAGAGTTCTGGGAGGATGTCTGACCTCAAGTTGAATCGGACAAACGACGACCATGGCTGCAAAGCTTCCAGTGGGATCATCACAAGTATGCAAGTAAGTATACTTACAGCAGGCTATGAATGTAGAATTATGTAGGTGTGCATTGATGTAATTTCAAATTATGTAAGAGTGGGAGTTTCAGAAATGAAGCAAATAACGAAGAAACATTTTATTATATTATATGATAAGCAAACAGTAAAACATGCTACATAATTACCAGAGTAAAATGAACAATTTGAAATCAAAAGGTTTCAAAAATTAATTACAATTCAGCTGATAACAATCTCATATTTTTTACAATAAAAGTAGGTAAATAAAATGAATTATGTGGACTCACGATGATTCAATAACACAGGATTATTGAATATGTAATGATAGCAATATACTAGGTATTCTGATAACATTTCAAATCATGTAAGTGTGGGAGTTTCAGAAATGATGCAAAGAAATCTATGAACAAACATTCATATTAATTATTGTTTTATAATAATTATGACCATATGATAAGCAAACAGTGAAATATGCTAAATAATTTATTATTATAATATTATAAATTGTATGATTATTCATTTGAAACGGAAAGGTTTCAAAAATTAAATCACAATTCAGCTGATACGGTAGCAATATCATATTTTTCAAAATAAAAGTAGGTACCTAAAATAAATTATGTCATCTGTTAAACCATAGAGCGGCTGTTTGGTGTCAAAGACCTTAAAGATCTCTTTAAGGTCTTTGGTTCGTGTGTATACAGCGCTCTCAATGTGTTACACGGCCAACTAAGGGCAGCCATGACAGTGAGAGGCAAGATTTCAAGAAGAGCCAGTCTGCCACTGCAGGAATAGGTGTGTTTTTGTGAGTTAAATTGATTTCTATGACTAATTATGATATTTATGATTTTTATGATGATGATGATGATGATGATGGTATTGCAAACTTGACTGGAATGAACTTTAGTCATCAGCTTACATTATATAATCATGTTAGGCCGGTATTAGATGGTAATAGTTCTATGATATGAAAAAATATGAAAATATGATTTCATACAACTTATTTCATATGATCTACATATGACAAAAATATTACTGTCTAATACCGGCCTTAGTTTGTTATTTTTTCACTATCATACTTTGCCTTCTTGTTTTGAACTTAGAGATATGTAAATAAGTACTGTAAGCTGGTATCAAAGAAAAGTCTGCATAAACAAGTTTCCGAATTCCCTACTCAAAATAACATAAAATAATCCAATCTCTGAAATCATAATTTTGTAGTTATGATATAGCATTTCAACTTAGTAGAGCACTTACGGCTAAGCAGTATTAACACTGTAACTTACTTAGGCTATATTAATTTCATCAAGGCTTCAAGTAAAGCAATTCAAACAGTTAATTTTATGGATGCATAACAACTTTAATACATATATTTAAAATGCTCAATAAAAATTCAATACAGTATTTATTAAATATAACTGATTTGCGTCTTGTCTTTTATGCAACTTCCCATAATATCAATAAGGCTATTCAAATTTTCCGCCGCTTCTTGCCACTCTCTGTCATGGCTGCCCATGTTCAATTCGTAACAGGAATAGCGGCCACTTGCCACTCTATAGTTTACTATATTTTAGCTCGTTGGTTGTGGTGGTTTCAAGGGCAGTCGATTCTCTGCGACCCCGAAAAATTCTGTAGAGTTTGTTTGGGGTCGCAGAGTATCGCCAGCCATCCCAACCAAAAAAATCAGGACGAATTGGGCTATTTCGTCAAACTGGAACGACGACAAACTAGGTCGCTTCACGCACACGACAACCTTGGTTTATTCGCGGAAATCCACAGTTCACATGTTTTCGTGGACTTCCCAGCTTGTCTATTCTATAACTGGTCTAAGGTTTTGCCTACTCCACGTCATGATCCTCCAATATAGGCGAGGCTCGCTGTAGAACTGCTCCTTTCTACTACGCAAGCGTAGTATCTGTTTCGAGTTGGAGCAGTTTGTAACCTGCTACTTGGAAAAATAACTGTTACTTTGTTTTCGTGAACCCTGAACGAATGAGCTCGTACAGTCGGCAGCCATTGTAAATGAGTTGAATATATAAAATGACCATTTCCTTTTGTATGGGAATATGGTTTGAAATACACTCAAGAAGGAATTTTCTATATTTTTTTTTATCAAATTTCAATCTCAATTTATTCCAGACAACTTATTTAACATAGGTATTTAAAGTCTAGTATGAGCTGGTTGATGATGATGATGATGGTGCTAGAGATGAAGAGTGAGTTACATTGCCACACTCATGTTCTTTCACATGATATGTGATTTTTTATTCATTGGTAGTAAAATATCTAAGTTGTATAGGGTAGAAGTTGTAGGATTGAATAATTTTGGTAAACCCTTGAAAAATACCCCTTTTTTTGGAAATTTGTAGCTCTGGATCAAAAAATGGTAGAATCCTGTATGACCACTCAATTTATCAGAAATCTTATTATCCTTAATTTTGTATAGAATGATTTTTCTCGAAAAATATGAGGTTCTCGAGATTAATGGAAAAATTGAAAAAGTCCGAAACTTTGTGAGGTTTTGGGGGTGAAGCCCCCTCTGGTGTGTCAGCTCATTCCAGATTCAAATTCAGCGACCAAAAATATGTATAGAACCGTTGAAAAATTTTTTTCAGGGCTGTTTTCTTAAACTCTTAAAAACAATCATTTGACTGGACTAGAGGTTATGTTACAAGTTTTGATTTTGACATAAAGAGGTTATGTTGTGTTTTCGTGCATTGCATGGAATCAGTTGCAGTTCCACTGAATGCCAGACACAGCTCAGTAACAGTTATCACTGTGAATGGAACTGCTCTAGCAAATAAGTTATTAGCGCAAGCGCATACTTTTCCATGCTAGAGGAGCATTTCTACAGCTTCACTATTAAAGATATCTTTGGGTTTATAATTATAATATTTTTTTTTCTTTATTGATATAAAAACCCCCTTTCTATTTAATGACCCTGAAAACTTTATACCTGCTAACCCTATAGTAACACCTCCTCACATCCAACCAGAGTGATATTTTCTATGAGTCGCGTGTCTCCTACTTGGTCCTGACACAGTATACATACAGTATGGAATCTTGGCTATTTTTTTATAGTACTCTGACGCAAAAATCCGCCATCTTGTTAGGAAGCGCCGCATAGTAATATAGTGAGGTCCACATTATGATGACAGTAATTTATCAACTTTGGTTTTGCTATCCTTGTCTATCATTCGATATAACCGGTGGTACTATCCTTTTCTAGGTCCACAACGATGCCAATTATGTTTTTGATAGTGTAGAAATATGATTAATTAATGCAGAGAATCAGCATCGCTATTCTTCTATCTTTAAACTCTGCCATTATAACGTGGACCTAACTATAGTATTGATGGTAGGTTCGGATCACTTTAATGATCCGGATCAATTGATCTCATTCACTGCCACGAGCCAATCAGAAGACCAGGATTGGAACTTCCTAAGGTCACGTGATGTGTCTAGTATTTGCGTCATGAAAAAAGCATTGGTTAGATAGACGTTTGATTACAAGATTCCATTCTGTACTTATTCTGTGGTCCTGACACAGTATACATACAATATGGAAACTTGGCTAGTACCCTGATGCCAAAATCCGCCATCTTGTTAGGAAGCGCCGCATTGTATTATAGTAAGGTCCACGTTATAATGTCAGTGGATAAAGATAGGAGAAAGCATTGCCATTTGTCTGCCTCGATTAATTATATTTATACATTGTCAAAAACAGTTTTGGCATTGTTGCGGAACTGAAAAAGGATAGTACTAACTGCTTTGTCGAATGATAGACAAGGATAGCAACATCAAAGTTCATCAAATACTGTCATTATAACGTGGACCTCACTATAGTATTGATGGTAGGTTTGGATCACTATAATGATCCGGATCAATTGATCTCGTTCACTGCCACGAGCCAATCAGAAGACCAGGATTGGAACTTCCCAAGGTAACGTGACGTGTCTAGTATTAGCAGTTTCTCTTTGTCTCAGATACAGAGTAACGGCCAGCAACGGTCACAGTTATCACATAGTTATTCAAAAGTATTCTTCGAGTATCTATAGTGAGGTCCACGTTATAATGGCAGTGTGTGATTTGTAATGGTGTTGCTAACCCTGTGTATCATTCAACAAAGCAGATGGCGCTATATCTTTCACGAATTGCAATGTGGAAATTCAACTAATTGACAAAATAGGGTTAAGGGTTAAGTTTTTTTTAGGTTATATTTAATAATGTTTCATAAGGATAGGTTGGGTTTTTGCTTTGAAATTGCAATATGCTAGAAGGGGCTAGGGTCCAGGTAGAGTTATGTTTTTTGTTGTTTCAAAGGTGAAAGAATAAGTAAGGGGGTTAGGATTTCGCTTTGAAATCCAAAGTATTAAATGTGAAAGGGTCTGGGGTTAGGTTTTTTAAGTTATATTTAATAATGTTTCATTAGGGTAGGTTAGGTTTTTGCTTTCAAATTGCAATATGCTAGAAAGGGCTAGGGTACAGGTAGAAATATGGTTTTTGATATTTCAAAGGTGAAAAGATAGGTTAGGGGGTTAGGAGTTTGCTTTGAAATTGCAATATGCTAGAAGGGATTATGTGTTTTTACCAAGATTTATGTTTATTAATGCTTTAAATATGAAAGGGGATATTAAAGGGGAGGAGATAGGTTAGGGGGTTAGGAGTTTGTTTTGAAATTGCAATATGCTAGAAGGGATTATGTGTTTTTACCAAGATTTATGTTTATTAATGCTTTAAATATGAATGGGGAGGTTGAAGGGTTAGGTTTGAAATGTCAATATGCTGACTTAGTTAAAGTGTTTTTTTAAGATTAGTTAAATAACAACCATTATATTTTATTAAATATATCATTGAAAAGTACTCTTTCTTTTATTGAATGAAATGTTGATAAATTGATAATTATATCGAATTTAAAGATAAATCATCATTGGATAATAATATCATCATCAAAATGGAATGACGATTGGCTTCAGCTACGGTGCTCGGTAATCATCATCACAAAGAACGTTACATTCAAAGAACTGACTGAATGGAACGGGAAAAAACCGTTACTAACGTATGTGCGATACGGTGCTGTCTGAGACCGCGAGTGGTCTGTGTCTAGTATTTGCGTCATGTAAAAAGCATTAGTTATAGTGAGATAGGCGTTTGTTTACAAGTTTACTTCCATTCTGTACCTATTCTGTGGTCCTGATTCTGATCCAATTCAACGATTTATAGGTTATATTATTGTGATATTATTTTGAGATCAATGTAAACAAGAAAAATAATGTAAACCAGACCTCTACTTTAACGAAATAGTGTTTCGATTATTAGTAGTTCTATTCCCCATTTCTATTTTTTGTTTGTTCTTTTTTGCGAATTTGTCTAAAATGGCAAGATCAATGACAAGCTTAAGTACCGGAGAAAAACTTTTATCCATAATCGATGACATAGAGCTTATTACAAAGTAAGTATATATTATATCTATAAGCTATTTATCCATTTATGTAATAGTATAAATTATGCCAAGCCCTAGATTCTTGAAAAACCTGGAGACCAAATTTTCATTGCTTTGAATGAATATTAACAAAAATCATAATACAAATATAAACCTAAGTTTTTGGCGTACCTAAGCCTATCTTTATAAGAATTTTAGTTCAACCTGCAAAATAGTAGAATTAATTCTAAAATATTGCAATAAAATTTTATAAATCATTTTTTATAAATTATACGTTTTTTCTACTCACAGGGAAATCATAGAAAATACTATTGCAATGAAACATCAAAAGTTGAATGGTCAGGAACAGCTACATCTAACCGAATTGCTAGTCGCCAAAGATGATGAGTTAAAAGACACCCTCAAACTTGCCAGTGAACAAGCAAAAATCAATCAAAAAATGGATGCATTGAAAGCGGAAGTCGAACGACAAGATCAAGACATTCAACAACTACAACGTCAGTTGAAGGAAGCTGAACAAATATTGGTAAGACATTATTAATCAAATGAATGAAGCGAATTCTATGTTTTAAGTCAATCGGCGTTTATCTGTTTGTTTGTATTGCAGTTATGGTCCGATATGGATACAATTTGGTAGCCTATACTTATACAAGTAACCTACTTTGAAACAAGGCGCAGAAACGTATAGGCATATTTAACATTTTTAAATTCATCCCCGTTTGAAGATTGTTATTTAGAAATAATGTAGGCTTATGCCCTTTATTCAGAAATTTCACCCTAAAAATCAAACTAACTTTTCAATATTTCATCGAGTGAGGTTTTAATTGAGCTTATTCTCAGCGCTCCAAGGTGGTCTTATTTTATAGCCTATATTACATGGTCACATTTTAAAAATAATTAGAATTTGAGAATTTCAAGTTTCAGATTTTTTATCTATCGTGCAACCTAGCTAAAAAGTGTAAGAGTCTTTTATTTTCCCAGCGCTCCAAGGGGCCTTATTTATTTATACAACACATGTTGAAAAAATGTGAACAAATGCAATCTCTAATTTAATTACATCTGTAGAATAGTTGGCCGCTATGGCTTCCTATAAAATGAGTGCTGCTATCCAGAGATTGCCAGTTTGGTGTAAGGGTGAGCATTCCTGACTGGCAATTAGGAGGTACCGGGTTCGATTCCCGGGCTTGCAAATAATTTTTGGATAGTAGCTCTCATCGAATTTCCATCTAGCTGTTAACCCTGTTGTCAATATTTGCAGTAGCAGAAGTCTTCGGGGTGATTTACTGCATTTAATTGGGATTTTTGTTAAATAATAATCAACTCTTGTCCTGTCGTTAGTGGTCATCCTTTAAAGTGATACCTAACTCCGCCAAAGATACCGGTACTCAAAAAGTCGGCAAATAGTTTGAAATAATACAAAAAGATAATACTCTAAATACTCTATTTCTATTAATCTGGAGGTGCTTACAGATATACGCGCCTCCAACACGCTCCGCAATCGCTCCGCTGATGAACGTTAAGGAGATGTTAGTTCTTCTCGCGTTCCACTCTTGCTCCCCAGTCGATCATCAATCGATCTGCTCGAGTTACGTTCGATTGCGAAGCAGAGCGGAAGTCTATACACACCTTAAAAAAAAACAGCAAAAAGAGTGGAAGAGTAAAATTTGGCACCTAGACAGGTTCAGTTAAGGATGCTACATTGCATCACTTGGTACCTACACAGACTCAGTTAAGGATGCTACATTGCATCATGCCCGCTCTCGCCTCATGGAGGTCCATATAGCATCGTTGGACATCGCCAAGGCCTTCGAGACTGTATTACATCGGGCCTTGACAGCGGTGATACAAGATCTGGGAGACCCTCCAATGTTCCATGAATTAATAAAACTACTGTTCTATGTATTAGTTGTTAGTTACTTTTTCATGACAGTCACTAGACAATAAAATACAATATATTAATTTGCCATAAAATGAAAAACGTTTAGGCTACAATGGGCATCGTCAGTTAAACAATATTTTCATTTTAAAAATAATTGAGTCAATTTGTCACATTTATAAAATCATTACAATTCAGATACTCATTTGTTGAGTAAAACCCTCTAACCTTAAGCCATCCAGCAATAGTTCTTTTAAAAATGTTTAGCGGCAACAATATAATGGACAAAGGCAGCTTGTTATACAGTTTACATTGTAGATAACTGTGGCTTTTCAGTGTTTTGCTTAGTCTAACACTCGGTGTTACCAAGTCATATGTATGTCTTGTATTAAATGTATGAACAGTATCATTGGAAGTGATCTGATTTAAATTTTCCTTGACATAAATCAAGTTTTGAAAAATGAAGATACATGCCAAAGTCATTTATTTTTAAATTTGTAAAATAATTTCTACAGGATACATTGTTTTTTATATTACAAATTGTTCTGATAGCTCGTTTTTGCCAAATGAAAGCTTTATTTGCAGCACTGGAATTACCCCACAGACATGCACCATAACCTTAATGAACATGGAAAAAGCCAAAATATTTAGTAACTAATACCTCATTATTCACACAGTTTCTTAATTTTCTAAAGATCAAAATTACTCTTGAAAGCTTTTTACAGAGATTTTCAATATGTGTGTCCCAACATAACTTACTGTCTAAATCTCTATCTCTATCTCTATCTCTATCTCTATATACTTATAAAAGGCTAAGCCCCAACAGACTGAAATCACACCACAGCCCAAACTACTAAGGCTAAAAACTTGAAATTTTGCACAATTGTTTATGGTAGCCTGAAAACATCCACTAAGAAAGGATTTTAAAAAATTTGCCCCCCTGAGGGAGCTGGGGCCCCCCCCAAAATTTTGTACTTTTTAACCGCTTATTTCACAGCAAAGTCATGAGGAACTTTTTTGTTCAGTATTGAATTGAATTAATTTGAATCGGATTTGAATTTATAAAGAATCCAGTTTGAGCTTTGTTCAAAACACAGTGCATAGCCTGCAAGTTGAACGCGAAAAGGCAGCCCGGAAGCCAGAACCTGTCTTTTCCCAGATTTCATCCCACCCTGAACATGACCAAAACACCTAAAGACTTCAAAGGGCAAGTAGTCAAGATTGGAATAAATTTGGTGAGTTTTTGCTCTTTTTTATTGTTCATTCATGCAGAGTTTAACTGTACAAATAACCTGGCTCAAATTGAAGATTAAATTTTGCCCCTTGTTTGTATTTGATTATTTAAATAGTAAATTTCAGTCCTCTAGTAGCTCTAGCCTGAGCTTTGTTCATAACATTTTATGTTCATGCCGAGCCGGGATGAATTTAAATTTGTAATTTGTTGATTAATTCACACACATTGGATTTAAGCAGTTTCGTATTTGTCCAATGTTGGCATGTTGAGAATGGTCTGATCCATGCTCAACTCAAGTTTGTTGTAGCCTTGTTCTAAGAGCAAGGTTCCTTGTCAATTTGTATTGTCTGAAATTAAATTTATTTCAGTTAAAATTGTAGTTTCCTGAAACTAGGCGCATTGTGCTCTTTTCCTCAGGAATTTGTTTGTTTGTTGGAATTTGTATTGTCCATTTTCTATACATGTTAGTGAAGGTTAATCACCAGCATGATTTTGTTTGTTCAATTCAACAAGTTATCGTTTGTTTGTGAGTTGTTGGAAGAACATTATCTAATCATATAGTTTTGTTTTCAGCAATAACTTATCTTGTGAATTGATAATCAAAGTTTAACTTTGATAACTTACTAGTCGTGATTCTTCCTTTCATCTAGTTTTGAACTCATTCTTGTTTTGTTGTCTGTTGTTTGTATTGTCGGGGCTGAATTGTTTTGTGTATGAGTTCAAGATGGAGGAAAAATTACAGAAACAAATCAGGGTGCATCGCGCTAAACTGGAACAATTGTATGCCAGATTGCAAAAAAATTATGACCTGTCAAAAAATGTCTCTGATCCAAAAGTTGCTGAGCAATTTTCAATCTGGTATCCTCGGGTGTCTCAGACCATTTCAGATTATGAAAAGACAGAATTAGTAGTTAATGAGTTGGAACTTGAGTTGAATAAAGATCATGTTGTAGCATTCAACGACTCACACCTAGATCTGTTTCAGTATATTGAAGTAGCGGCTAACACTCTCAAACAGAAAGAGGTGAGGTATCTACATGATAATCATTCTCTACCATTTTTATTTAATTAAAATTTGAAAATTATTCAATCCTTGATAGAATGATTGACTCACTGTACAGTCAGTCGAAATTTTAATATTGAAATGAGGGGTATTTTTGCAAGCTGAACAAAAAAGTAAGGTCCTATGCACCTTTTTGATATTACTTCTTCAAATGAAAAATGAGTTTTGTGGGTTGTCAAAACTCCCCCTGAAAGAGAACTATTCATTTTATCCTATCTTTTAGTAAAATAACAATGATTTCTGCATTGAATAACACCTATCTTGCCAACAAGAATCGAACTCTTTGTGAATTTAGATATGACCTACACTTTAGATTTATATAACTCTATTAATAAATTTATGGAAATTGAAGTACTATTTTCAGTTAGTTGATGATTAGTTGATGAAATTGATTATCAATAGAGAAAATGATTATAATTTTATCAATACAGAATTAGTTGAATGAATTGTCGATGTAGGTACTGAGTTCTTGGTCAACAATAATTCAATATTGGTATTTATCCAATCATTTTTTTTTCAGAAGTTATTTCATTTGAATTAGAAAATATTTATAAGCTCCTATCAATTTATCATTCGTAACAATGAATTCTTCAAAACATGAATTTAATCAAATAAAAAATTGCCCATACTTCTGTATTCATGTTCGCATGTTTTCCACTTGTGATGGATAGCCAAAATATTGTGGAGCGAGCTGCACGGCGAATTGTAATCGAGGGCTCTGATTGGCTGAAAAGTTCAGCGTTCGGAGTGAGGTGAGGCGAGCAGTTAGAACAGAGGCAAGCGGCACGGCGAATGGTTCGGAGTGCGGTACGGCGAATGATTAACAGCTGATTTTTAACATTATGAAACATATGCTCATGTTCGTTGAAAGGCAAGATGTTCGGAGGAATGCACGGTTTGCTGCGCGGTTCGAGGTTCGGTTCGGCATGTGTGGACGCACCTTTAGTTGTTACAGGACATTTATACAGATCACAGGCCAAAGCAACATAATAATCTATCTTCTTATTTTTCTTCTTCTTCTGCTTCTTCTTCTTCTTACTCCTCTTCTCCTTCTTTCTCTTCTTCTTCTCTCTCTTCTTCTTCTTCTTCTTCTTTCTCTTCTTCTTCTTCTTCTTCTTCTTCTTCTACCTATATCTAAAAGGCTAAGCCCCGACAAACTGAAATCACACCACAGCCCAAACTACTAAGCCTAAAAACTTGAAATTTCGCACAATTGTTTATTGTAGCCTCAAAACATCCACTACAAAAGGATTTTCAGAAATCTGCCCCCCTCCCCCTGAGGGAGCTGGGCCCCCAAAATTTTCACTTTTTAACCGTTCATTGCACAGCAAAGTCATGAGGAACTTTTTCGTTCAGGTACGAAAAAATCAGATCTATGCAGAAAAATTCCAATCAGGAGCACAGGGGGGTTCAGGAGAGGGCACTTTTCGAAAATTTTGATGTAAAATCACACTACAGCTCAAACTAATTGGCCTACAGACTTAAAACTTTGCACAAATATTCTTCAAACATGCTAGATGCGCACTAAGAACGGATTTTGAGATATTTTGCCTCTAAGGATTTCAAAGGATGAAAAAGGATCCTATTAAGTAAGCTTATGGTAAGGTGAACTCCATATGGAACTGAGATAATTGACACATGATATTCTAACATATGTTGTAATCATTGGAAGCTTAAAACAATTTCATCAATTAGCTGATCGAATTGATTTTGCGTTGATTGAGAGCGCGAGCTTACCACGTGTTTGTTCCATCGTTGTATGCTTGGCCAGTTCGGTTTGCGCCTTCTATCAGCTGTATATGGAGTCTCATACACTCCGATTAGAACAGAGCACAAAGGTTTTCTTTGGTTAGGAGTTTGTTGATAATTCTTTTTTCAAATTCAAATTTTATTGCCATCAAAAATCACATTGAAAACTTTCTTAATAGACAACAAGATTACAGAAACAAAATGTCAAACATATACCTACATTTATTTGTAGCACGGCCAGAAAAAGACAAACTTGAGTACTTATATATATATATATTTTGTTAATATTTTGTGAATAAAAATTACGAGTTGATGAGAGATGCGAGTAATTCCTTATATTTGATCCGAATGGTTATTCATAATACAGTAGTCGGGGTCACTGCAATCAAAATTTTTTTATTCTGTACGGTAGCTAATAAATTTCATACGTATTGATTGTCCATAATGTATCCAGTGTCCATAATGGAAGTAATTGAACTACTCAAAATTAATGGCTTACTGGTCCCTCATAGATTTATAGTATTCCTGGTGATTGAGCCTGTCTTTTTCAGCGTTGTCTATTAATAATAAAGCTTAATTTACAATTAGCTTACCCAGCGAACTTCGTACCGCCAATGTATCTCATGTTACACTTGACTTTATTTGGTGAATCATGAAATTTATCTGACAATCAACATGTTCATTTACATCTCAATACGGACTTCCTATGTGCTTAGTCATGCAGCATTCATTATTCCGAAAACATATTATTCTTCTCAATCAATTGGTAGTAGCCTAATATCTATCAGTAAAGTTTTCAATTAAAAAAAAGGTTATATCAGTGTTTCAAAGAAAAATATTCAATGTTTTCATAGCTGTAGATTGTCGATATATGGTCCAGGAAATATGCGATGTACGATGAATCACACAGAATTCCATATTCTTTCCATTTTAGGATGAATATAAGCTAAGCTAAATTCAAAAAATTGTAAATTATTCTTTCATTCTTCAGTGATTAATGAATGCCTGCAATATGAATACTATACATATATACTATACAATATATATATATACTCTCTTTCATTAGGTGAATAATTTTTTTCAACATTTTCCAGTTTCTCAATGATAGGGGAGTGATAATTATTTGTATAGGTCTTCTAAGGAACCATTATCAACAGCTGGTACCAATCAACTACACTTCAACTCCAAACTACCGTTTTAATACCAGTACACAATAATATTCATCTCAGGGTGATATGTTTATTACAGCTGGTAACTTTAGATGCTAAATCATATTATCACAATATGATCTTGAATCATGATCATCTTTTCGTTCTTCAGTAGCCGCTCGGCCGAAAATTTCGAAAACATATGTCTGTAAAATGGATTAATAAATAATTATTATCAGCCCCCCTATTAAAATTTCTGTTCAGAAACCATCCCCAATATTCACACAACATACCGTATTCCCAAAGTTTCATGCCGTTATGTCAAGTAGTTTTCAAGTCTACAGGGAACATACAAACAAACACACAAACAGACATTCGTTTTTTTATAAATAGATTTCCATTCGGCTCAAACAAAAGCCTCCCTAAATGAAGGTAGAATGATAAGGATTCAGTCATGTTGTTTTTACATTTTTTCATATCACTTTCAAAAAGTTCATGTAGTACCTACTATTGTGTTTGAGACACTTCTGGCGCTATCATAGTTTCACCACTATACTGTTCCACAGTCCTATCTCTTGCAGTCGTTAACTATATCTATAATAATTATATAGAGTAAAGAGCTGGCTTATGCACGTACGGGATAGGAAAATTATGTTTGACGCATCATCACGTCTGAACTACTGGACTAATTAGCTTGAAATTTTGCTTATAGATTCTTAATTAACCAAGGATGGTTATAGGCCTATTCTAAATTCTTCAAAATTTCATTACGTCAAGTTTTCATTTTGTCAAGTTTTAAAATAGATCCTTGCGAAGCACGGGCTCTTGCTAGTATATTCCTAAAAGCTTAACAGGTTTCAAACGTGAAGCATCTATATCAATTACAGGTTTCAGTGTGAACGTTATCTTTTCAGTTTTACTTTCATTCACAACCAGAGAGTTAGGCTAGTTTCACACTCATTCGGTTCGTTTCGTTTTCGGCAAATCCCGATGAGTGTGAAACGGTAATTCGGTTTGAATTCGGTACCGAATAGAAACCGCATAGAACCGAACGCCCACTTGACTCTAATAAATTCCATCAGGTTTCAATTCGTTGCTAGCGAGAAGCTACTTTCACACACTTTCGGTTCGGTTCGTTTTCGGCAAATTCCGATAAGTGTGAAACGATGATTCGGTTTGAATTCGTTACCGAATAGCAACCGCATAGCACTGAACGCCCCCTTGACACGAATAGGTTTCATCATATTCGAATTCGTTGCTAGGGAAACAGGAAAAAACAAAGTTTTTTACACTCGCTTGCCTTTTTATTTTAACCTGATATTGTGATTATCTGTTTCAAAATTTTCCAAGTCAAAATCTATGGTCAATTCATTTCTGTTAGTTCACAGGAACTTTTTTTCTCAATGAATAGTTTGCTAAAAAAATATGAAAGATATAAATTAAAACTCAGGGAGAATTTTTCCAAGAATATTACATGATTTTATCAATGGAGAGAAGAGATGAAGTTTATATACCGTGTGTCAAAACAAGGAACAAATTTTCAATTTTAAAAAAATAATCTCTCTGAACATCCAAAATCAACATAATCAAAAAGAAACTATTCAAGAATTTACAATTTTTAATTAACTCTAAAATTTTGTTGTTCAAGAAATAACATCTTACAATTTAACACCAGCTGTTATATTTAAATATACCAGCATGAACTGTGAACATCCAAACACAGCTGTGTTTGAGAAGAAAATACCTAATTAGAACCGTACGAATTAAAACCTGACATGTATGAAAGCCTCATTTTTTCTGGTAACGAACCGAACCGAATGAAACCGAATGCGTGTGAAGCTAGCCTTAGCCTTATACCAGGCTTTAGCTTGTTCAAGTGAATGTGCCAAACAAGAATCAACTGAGAGATGACTACCGTACTCTCCGAGCAGAGGGGAGTCGTATCATCAGTATACAACACAGACAAATTAGACACATTAAAGTTGAAATCATTCACAAATATTAAGAATAGGAAAGGTCCTAAAACAGAACCCTGTGGTACTCCAGTCACAACTCTCCCGTACTCAGAGGTCAAACCATTTACACCAGCCAATTGTAACCTATCTGACAAATAACTTAATTCCTTACCAGTAACACCATAGTAGTTGAGTTTTTTACATAGAATTTCATGAGACACAACATCAAAAGCTCTACTGAGATCAATGAGGCATGATCCCACAGCTTTTCTCTCCTCAAAACCCTTCAAGACATAGTCAACAATTTTTTCAATTGCCATTGTAGTGGGATGTTCAGGTCTGAATCCGAATTGATTGTGATGAAGTA
The DNA here is from genome assembly GCF_014356525.2 of Nilaparvata lugens. NCBI lineage: Eukaryota > Metazoa > Arthropoda > Insecta > Hemiptera > Delphacidae > Nilaparvata > Nilaparvata lugens. The sequence continues at coordinate 56,777,367 of NC_052504.1, forward strand.
AATTACTACTCATGAAATATTCATATAGCTGCTTTGTTAATACAGCCTCAATAATTTTGCTGAATATGCATACAATGGTGACAGGTCTGTAGCTATGGTCTGGCCAGAGAATTCGAATTGTAGTTTTTGCTCTTTTTTATTGTTCATTAATGAAGAGTTTAACTGTACAAATAACCTGGCTCAAATTGAAGATTAAATTTTGGCCCTTGTTTGTATTTGATTATTTAAATAGTAAATTACAGTCCTCTGGTAGCTCTAGCCTGAGCTTTGTTCAGAACATTTTATGTTCATGCCAAGCCGGGATGAATTTAAATTTGTAATTTGTTGATTAATTCACACACATTGGATTTAAGCAGTTTCGTATTTGTCCAATGTTGGCATGTTGAGAATGGTCTGATCCATGCTCAACTTAAGTTTGTTGTAGCCTTGTTCTAAGAGCAAGGTTTCTTGTCAATTTGTATTGTCTGAAATTAAATTTATTTCAGTTAAAATTGTAGTTTCCTGAAACTAGGCGCATTGTGCTCTTTTCCTCAGGAATTTGTTTGTTTGTTGGAATTTGTATTGTCCATTTTTTATACATGTTAGTGAAGGTTAATCACCAGCATGATTTTGTTTGTTCAATTCAACAAGTTATCGTTTGTTTGTGAGTTGTTGGAAGAACATTATCTAATCATATAGTTTTGTTTTCAGCAATAACTTATCTTTTGAATTGATAATCAAAGTTTAACTTTGATAACTTACTAGTCGTGATTCTTCCTTTCATCTAGTTTTGAACTCATTCTTGTTTTGTTGTCTGTTGTTTGTATTGTCGGGGCTGAATTGTTTTGTGTATGAGTTCAAGATTGAGGAAAAATTACAGAAACAAATCAGGGTGCATCGCGCTAAACTGGAACAATTGTATGCCAGATTGCAAAAAATTTATGACCTGTCAAAAAATGTCTCTGATCCAAAAGTTGCTGAGCAATTTTCAATCTGGTATCCTCGGGTGTCTCAGACCATTTCGGATTATGAAAAGACAGAATTAGTAGTTAATGAGTTGGAACTTGAGTTGAATAAAGATCATGTTGTAGCATTCAATGACTCACACCTAGATCTGTTTCAGTATATTGAAGTAGCGGCTAACACTCTCAAACAGAAAGAGGTGACTGTTGTTATTGCTCAATCTTCGGCAGCTACAGCAGCTAGTTCACAGCCGGTCATGTCTGAGTCGGTACTGCCTAAAATCGACCTTCCGAAATTTGATGGGAACCAGACTCAATGGTCGGTGTTTTATGAACTATTTAAGGCATTGGTACATGACAACAAGAATTTGAACGATCAGCAGAAGGTCCAATATCTTGTAAGTAGACTTACTGGACAAGCAGCAAATATTTGTCATCATTTGCCACCATTGGCTAACAATTATCAAATAATTTGACAGGCATTATTGACCCGCTATCACGATCCACGGGCGCAAGTCGATGCCTATTTCAAACAAATTTTTGAATTTCGTCCAATAAAATCAGAATCCAAGGCAGGTTGTATTGCGATTTTGGATGGGTTTTGCAGTTCAATCAATGCATTGAAGAGATTGCGACTCATTGATTTGTCAGACTCGATATTCCTCTATCATGGCTTGAGATTGCTGGATCCAAGTTCTCGTAGAAATTTTGTGACAAGGCTATGCCAACTTATACCGATTATATCAAATTCATTGAAAAGCAAATTAAGATTCTTCCTTCTGATGAGAAACAGACTGAATCGTTTAATATGAAGCACAAAAAGGATAATAAATCAAAGGTGTTTGTGGTTCAATCTAATGATTCATCTAACGATGCATCTAGTAAAAAACCCAATTGTCTGAAGTGCTCAAAACCGGGTCATTGGTTAGTAGATTGTGCAAGTTTCTTGAAAATAACTCCTTGGGATCGTTATTTTTTTTGATTAAAGGAAAGTTTTGTTGTTTTCGTTGTCTTGATGTGGATCATTTGAGTAGAAATTGTCGTAGTAAAACTCAGTGTGCTCAATGTCGAGAATCTCATCATTCTTTATTGCACTTTTCCAGATCAAGTTCCAATGAAGGTGTTGCATCCTCGTCGAACTCCAAGGCAGGTGGCACATCATCCAACGATGTAGAAAATTTGACCGTTGTGTTGTCGACCGTCACTGCACATGTTCGAGATTGTAATGATCAGCTTTGTGATGTTCGTTTCTTGGTTGACACCAGGAGTCAGTGTCATTTTGTTACAGCCAAATTGTGTCAGCGTTTGAGACTACCATTCCAGCCCATGAAAACCGTTGTTCGTGGATTCGGTGGTGGTACTAGTGAAGTTCGAGGTCGTACTTGTGTGTCGATTCAGTCGAAGTTGGATCCTACCGTCAAGTTTTTGATGAATGCCACAGTGGTAGATAAAGTCATCGACAAGTTGCCTTCTTGTGAAATCGACAGATCCAAACTTCATCATCTTGAAAATCTCACACTGGCTGACGACAAATTCTACCTTCCTAGTAGAATAGATGGCATCATTGGTGCGGAGTTAGTTCCTCACTTGCTACGTGGGAGTCCTAGTACAGGTGAATTGCATGAATTGATGACTGTTAATAGTGTCTTTGGTCACATTCTGATGGGGAGAGCGCCGATTCTCACTTCAACAACGAATGTGTCGAATTGTTTTACAGCCATCTGTAGTCCATTCGTTAGTAGTCCATCGTTGGATAGTTTTGTGGAACGTTTTTGGGAGTTGGAATCGTGCCCTGCACCAAGCTGTCAACTGAAACCGGAAGAGTTGGAGTGTGAGGTAAATTTTCGGAAGTCTGTACATCGTGTGAATTCTGGTCGTTTTGTTGTTGCCTTGTCATTTGCGGAGCCACCAGCAGCTTGGGAGATTCGTATGCTGTCGCCGAACGCAGACTGCTGACTTTGGAGAGACGACTAGAGCTTGACAGCAATACTCGTATTTCATATCATGAAATATTGATCGATTACCTACGTCAGGGTCACATGTCGTTTGTAGCAGATCAGACAGACCGAGGTGGTTACTACATACCACATCACGCCATCGTGAAAGCAAGCAGCACTACCACGCCCATCCGAATTGTATTTGATGCTGGTTCCAGAACATCATCTGGTTTGTCATTGAACCAAGTTCTTCATGCTGGTCCCAAATTGCAGACTGACATTTTTGTTTTGTTAGTTAATTTTCGTTTGTTCCCAATCGCACTAACTGCCGACATTAAACAAATGTATCGACAGATATTAGTGGAGGATTCCTGCCGTCGTTATCAGCGTGTATTGTGGAGATTTTCGCTGGAGGATCCAATCGAAATTTATCAGCTCAATTGTGTTGTTTTTGGTGTTTCAAGCTCTCCATATTTGGCGCTTCACACCGTCCACCAGCTTGTAGAGGAGGATGGAAATCGTTTTCCAGCAGCCAAGGCGAGAATACCAAGAGACATGTTCATGGACGACTTAGTCACATCTGTCGCCACAGAGTCAGAGGCCGCGGAGCTGTATCGTCAGTACAAGCAGCTGTTTGAGGGAGGAGGTTTCTCACTCACAAAGTGGACTTCAAATTCACCATCAATGTTGGAGAAATTCTTGGAGGAAGAGAAATCGTTTTCGTACAAGGATTTCGAAGCAGACAACTCCTTGGCTATCTTGGGATTGAATTGGCAACCTAGTACTGATATGTTTCAGTTTTCAGTCAAGAGTGGTGAGGTCGTCGCTACCAAGCATTCTATTCTGTCAGTGATGGCTCGTATCTATGATCCACTTGGTCTCGTGTCACCGTTTACATTATTTCTAAAGTGTCTTGTCCAGAAACTGTGGAAATTAGGAGTGGATTGGGATGAGAAGCCGCCTGAGTCTATCTGCACTCTTTGGGAGAATTGTCAAAAAGAGTTGCCTCTATTGTTGAAATTTGCTGTTCCACGTCACATTGGTTTGTTTCAGGATTCTCACATCAGTTTGATTGGTTTTTGTGACGCATCATTGTCTGCTTATGGTGCAGTTATCTATGTGAAGTCGCAGAAGGAGAGCGAGGAGCCAAGAGTTGTATTATTGTGTTCAAAGTCCAAGTTAGCACCATCTAAAGTTGTTTCAATACCTCGTTTGGAGTTGTGTGCGGCACTCTTGTTGGCAGAACTCATGAATTCAGTAGTCACTATTATTAGTGAACGTTGTCATGTGTCTTGTATTGTCGCACTCTCTGATTCTACAGTCACCTTGTGTTGGATTAATGCTCCATCCGCGAAATGGCAAACTTTTGTTGGTAATCGCGTCGCAAAAATACAGGATTCTTGTATACAGGAGTGGATGCATGTTGCCGGAACTGAAAATCCCGTTGACTGTTTGTCTAGAGGTTTATCACCAGTTGAGCTTGTAAACTTTCCGTTGTGGCTCTCAGGTCCATAATGGATACCAGAGGACGAATGCGATTGGCCCGTCCGAACTCAAATGGAAGAGATCGTGGATCCACCGGAGGCGAAAAAACCGTCAGTGTTGACAGTCACAAAATCTCCTGATTGTAACAGCAATGCAATATATTCATTGATTGGTCGTTGTTCGGATTATGGTTGTCTTTTGAGAATTGTAATTCTTGTTCTCAAATTCTTACAAATCTTACCCCAATCAGAAGAATCAGATTTCGATGTTGCTGAGAGGTATAAATGTAAAGTGGTACAGAAGATACATTTTTCATCTGAATTTTTGCAATTAGAGAAGGGAGAAGATTGTTCTATGCGCCTACGTCGCCTGTCTCCATTCATTGATAGAGGTGTGATTCGCGTCGGCGGTCGTTTGTCTCATGCTGGACTTGAATTTGAGACTTGTCATCAGATGATCTTACCAAAATCCGACGCTTTCGTATCGATGTTAATTGATTATCATCACAAGAAGAATTGTCATGCTGTACCTTCGATATTGTTGTCCTTGATCAGACAGAAATTCTGGATACTGTCTGCTCGCTCTATTATTTGTATTTGTGTCTTTAAGTGTAATTGTTGTTTCCATATTCGACCTAGTAACAAAATTATATTCACTCCCAACTTAATAGTTGTTGTGATTGTTGCATTTTTTCTTTTGTGTTGTTTTTTGGTGTTGGTGTTTTGTTCTTTTTGGCATGTCTGGATTTTTCCTTTCCTTGGTTTTTTCAGTTTTGTAACTTGGCTGAAAAATAGTTTTTCAGAGGCGGGGGTATGGTCTGGCCAGAGAATTCGAATTGTAGCACCAGAATGCCAGACTGCAGTTCTGCCAATAGCAGGCTTGTGTTTGCGCCGGCGCAGACCGTCCTGCTTGCTTTGGCCTTGTCGATGTTTTTGTGAGTCTGTCTTGTTTTCATCAGCCCGTCTTGTTGCAAGACCAAAAATGTGTTTGTCATGTAATTTCGATCGGAAATTTCTTGTAAATAATTGTTTGAGTGTCGTGTGTGTGAATTATGAATATAACAGCGTAAATAGTATTGAATTGAATTAATTTGAATCAGATTTGAATTTATAAAGAATCCAGTTTGAGCTCTGTTCAAAACACAGTGCATAGCCTGCAAGTTGAACGCGAAAAGGCAGCCCGGAAGCCAGAACCTGTCTTTTCCCAGATTTCATCCCACCCTGAACCTGACCAAAACACCTAATAAAGGCTTCAAAGGGCAAGTAGTCAAGATTGGAATAAATTTGGTGAGTTTTTGCTCTTTTTTATTGTTCATTAATGCAGAGTTTAACTGTACAAATAACCTGGCTCAAATTGAAGATTAAATTTTGCCCCTTGTTTGTATTTGATTATTTAAATAGTAAATTACAGTCCTCTGGTAGCTCTAGCCTGAGCTTTGTTCAGAACAAGCTATTAGGATCATATTTGTCACCTTTCTTGAAAATGGGTGTAACCTTGGCCAATTTCAAACAGTCAGGAAAAACACCAACAAGCAATATAAGGTTTATGAGGTAAGTTATAGGTATTAAAAGCTCATCGATAACATTTTTTGATAACAAAATTAGGAAAGCCATAGGCATCCTCACTCTGACGAACTAATATTACATACAATCTTTTTTATATAAGCAGTATCAACCAATTTCCAATAAAATTTTCTGTCAAGTGATTCAGGTAGTTTACATTTTTTCAGCATCTCTTCAAAGAGTTCTGAATCCTCATTACTTGACCCACCCAGTCCTAAGTTAGCTGCCACATTAACAAAATGATCATTGAGAGTGTTTGGTGAGAGTGGAATATCCTTAGCTCTCTTTGTTTGAGTAGAACCAAATTCATTTTTAACTATTTTCCATGCTGCCAGACATTTATTATGAAAATTGACAATAAAAGCATCATTAGAATTTCTTTTAGAACTATATATAGCTTGGCGGTACAATTTTCTATAGTTTTTGTAATTTATTTTATCCACTTCGCTTAGACTATTTTTCCATTTGGCATAGAATATCAACAAGACTGCCTTTATTTGTTTAATCTGAGGAATTATTCGAATTTCTGTACCTTTTATTTTTATCTTTTACAGTTATCATTGGACAGTGAAATTGTAGTGGACTGTTAAAATGTTCAGAAATGTACTAAATGCAAAGTTAACATTTATTGTATTATACACATCAGACCAATCCACCTCTCTCAGGCAATTCACCAAATTACCAAGACTAATTGTTGAGATCATGCGTTTCATTTTTTTCTCTATAATTTTGTTGAAGTTATTATTCTGCTCAGGTTTTACGTCAGCTCTTATGGCTGAAAAGACAGCCCAAACAGCAGCATGATCAGAAATTATAGCCTCTTCAGTAAGAAAGGAATAAATAGATTCTTTCCTAATGTTAGTAAAAATATTATCCAGGCAAGATGAATTTCTTGTTTGTCTAATATTAACTGGATACAAGTCGAAAGATCTGAGCATATCCAAAAAATAGTGAGTATTATCATCTAAATGCAGAATGTTTTTGTTAAAATCGCCAGCCAATGCTAAAAAATCATACTTATATCTACTAACCTCCACTAATAAATTTTCCAAACAACTAATAAACTCATTAACCTTAGAGTTAGGTGTGCGATAAATTGCTAAAATAATGAAATTCAGATCTGGCAACCTTACCGCTGAGGCCTCACATATACTATTGCTACAGTAATCTGATATGCTAATAACTTCACAAGCAATGATATCACTAACTTCGTTCAATATCTTCAAAATGTGTACGATCTCTCCACCACAACACTTCGCTTCGGCCGGCAACGCTCTCTCTTGTTGTCGGTCGGGCGTGGCGTGGTGTTCGGCAGGGTGAACCTCTTTCTCTTTCCTATTTTGCTTTGCCATTGACAAAGTACTGCGCAGCCTACCATCAGCTGTCTCCTATCCCTACACACCGATTCAGTATGTGGATGATGTGCTGCTAATTGCCTATTGGGTACCGGGTCTTCAGATGGCAATCTCGGCTTTTGCAGCATCAGAAGCAAGGCTTGGGCTGCAGCTCAACGCCAGGAAATGCCTCTCCCTGTTAATTGTTCCAAGTGGTAGGGAGAAAAAGCCGAAGATTGTCACAAATGCCCAGTTCAGGTTGCCGGATGAAGCCACCATGACAGCGGTTGACACCACAACCGCCTTCAAGTACCTGGGGTTGCTATTTTCTCCTGGGGGCGCGAGGAAATGTGGTGTTGATCTTCAGCTTCTTCTGGACAGGGTAACCCTGGCGCCGCTGAAGCCACAGCAACGTCTTTACATCGTTCGTCACCATCTGATCCCATCCCTTTTTCATCAGTTGATTTTGGGATGGATCAATTCCCAGATGCTAAAGGACTTGGATGTCAAGGTACGGGCTGCAGTATGGAATGTCTGTGACTTCCGTACGATGCCGCACTGGGCTTTTTCCACGCCCCCTGCCAGTTCGGGGGACTGAGGGTGCCGTCATTTTCCACTCTCATCTCCTCACTCATTTATCATTGAGAGTCTTGCGGCCCTGATGCCGTCGTCAACGCAGTTGCTGGTCATCTTAGACACCGGGGCCATATTGTCATCCGGGAACCATACATCTGGACAACGCAGGGCGGCCGGAAGCAGGACATTATAGTGGGCATTGAGGGCAAGTCTGCCTTCATTATTGATGCCCATGTGGTGTCTGGTGCCCGGCCATTGGCAAGGCCCTATGGTGAGAAGTGGCAGTACTATGCTGAGAACCAGGAGGTGCTGGCCCAGACACGAAGGACTTTTTTGCTTCAACATGATGACATTCCATCAGTTTGAGAGGAATCTGGGAAGCGCAGTCCGCTTAAACCCTATACCACATTGGGTTCTCGAAGGCTGCGCTAACCGCCCTCTCAACAAGGCTACTGCTTGGTTCCCTCCACAACTTCAAGCGGTGGTTCGGCAAGAGCACAATGAGGCAGGCGGCCAATCCCTCGTGCAAAGATTGGCTAAACAGGGATTTATCCTAAAAGGCCTTTCCCCTTCCTTTGTGTCCGGACCTGATTCAGGGTAAACATGGCTGCCCGCCCTTTTCCTTTAACCTTTTCTGCATCTATTTGTAAATTCTTCTTCCCTTTTCCTAGTATAAAACCAGGGGAATTTTAAAACATTGTTCATCATATATTTTATATAGACTTCAAATTACTGGGCAGCATGCTAAAGTATCTATCACCCATATAAGTTGTCCTCTTTTTAAAGATTTCCAAGTTATGTCTTTGAACAATTCTTCCTGATCGAGTGTTATGACAATGTGATTTACTATTTCTTAGTTCAAAATCAGTAGATTTTCTTAGTACATTATAACTCACTTACTTACTCCTCGGCTCTACAACCCATTGAGGGTCTTGGCCTCCCGCAATATGCCTCTCCATTCGTCCCGATTTTGAGCTTTCCTTCTCCATCCTCTGATACCCATCTGCCTCAAGTCATTCTCCACATCGTCAATCCAACGATTTCTTGGTCTTCCCTTCAGTCTTTTTCCTCCAGGATTCATTCTGTGGACTTTCTTTGCGCTCCTTGAGTCATCCATGCGCTCCACATGTCCTAACCAACCTAGACGTCTCATTTTTATTTCAACTACAATGTCTGGGTTGTTGTAGAGCTCTCGCAACTCTTGGTTAGTGCGGATCCTCCACTCTCCATCACTATAGGTGGGTCCGTAGATTCTTCGGTGGATCTTTCTTCCCCAGACATTGAGTATGGTCTCGTCCCTCTGAGTAAGTACCCAGGTTTCTGCACCAAATAGTACGGCTGGTCTTATGACAGTGTTGCAAACTTGCACTTTAAGCCTTCTTGAGATAAGTCGGGAATTGATAAAAGTTTTTAAAGTATGATAACATCTATTCCCAGCTGATATCTATTAGCTTTGATATCTATTGGGACTTCGTTTTTTTGTGTTATTACAGCTCCCAGATATTTGAATTCCTCAACCTTCTCAAAGCTACTGTCTCCAAACACAAAACGTCTTCCATTCCCTTGGGTATTTTGAGACCTGTTTGCTCAGATCCAGTCTTAAGTTGGTCAAATCCCTCCTGTAGGGCTCTTTTATTTCTTGCTAGCAGGACCACATCATCTGCGTATGCCATTTATTGTAGAGTCCTATCCATGATGGTTCCATTTGGGTTAACAGTCAAACTCCGTATAACCTTTTCCAAACTAATATTGAATAGCATGGCCGATAATACATCTCCTTGTCTAAGTCCATTACTTGCCAAGAAACTGTTGGACAGGCTTCCCTGGATCTTCACTCGGTACTTTGTACCTTTCAAAGTCATTCTCACTAATCTTGTAAGTTTGCCAGGTATACCGAATTCAATCATACTTGCTAACAGACTATTCCTTTTCACACTATTAAATGCTTGCTTATAATCCATGTATAATTGGTGCAAATCAATATTATACTCATAGCATTTTTCCAAAATTGTACGGATAGTGAATATATGATCTGTGCATGATCGGTTTGGTCTAAATCCAGCTTGGTAGTCCTCTAAAATGTCTTCCACATAAGGCATCAACCTTCTACCAATTATCTTGGTTAGGACTTTATAAGCAATATTCAATAAGGAGATACCTCTATAGTTTGAGCAGTCAGTATTGTTTCCTTTCTTATGGATAGGGCAGATTAATCCGCCAATCTTCAGGCATTTCTTCTTCTCTCCAAATTTGTACAATTAAACTATGCAAAGCTTTGAGAAAGGGTGGACCACCAGCCTTTATCAGTTCTGCCGTTATTGTATCTTCCCCTGGGGCCTTATTATTTTTCAGTGATTCAACAGCTTCCTCTACTTCACGTATCTGAGGGTCTTCAATGAATGGTTCTGGACCTACTTGGTTGTATTCCAGTTGTAGATCCTCCTCAGCTATTCCTCCAAGCAATTATTCATTGAAATAATCTCTCCACCGCTCAATGACTTGTTCTTCCCCTCCTACAAGATTGCCATCACTATCTGTACAAAAATGTGTTCTTGGTTGGAATCCAGCCTTTCCTTCTCGTATTCTCATATACATTTTTCTCACATTCTTTGCCTCAGCAAACGCCATTATCTCTTCCAACTTACTTCTTTCAAAGTCTCTTTTCTTTTTTCGGCAGAGCTGTCTGGCATACGCTCTTTTATCTTGGAATAGGTTTGTTGTTGCTTTTGTTTTTCTGTTCAGCATGTTCATTCTTGCTCGGTTTCTGTCTTCTAGGGCTTGCAAGCATTCCTCATCCATCCATGCGTTTCTGGTTTCTCTTTTCTTATATCCAATGGTCTCCTGGACGGTCTTCAGAATATCTTCTCTAATGCCACAAAATTCCTTCCACTGATGTGTTTTCTGTATTCAGAGGTTCCCTCAGTCGCTCTTCTAGTTTTTGCTGATAACTTCTCTCTATTTTCTGGTTTTTCATCAGCTTCTCACAGTCAAACCTCAGTTGTTCCTTACCCTTGATCAATCCAGCATTATTAATTCTTTGCCTATATCTTAATCTGATGATGAAGTGATCTGTGTCACAGTCAGCCCCACGAAGACTTCTCACATCCAGGATATCAGAGCCATGGCCCCTGTCTATCTGGTTCTTTGTTGTACCATCTGGTGATGCCCAAGTCATTTTGTGGATGTCTTTATGTTTAAAATATGTACTACTGATAGTCATGTTATTACCGCCTGCAAAGTCGATCATTCTTAGGCCATTTTCATTGCTCTCATCGTGTAGGCTGTAAGGACCAATAGTTGGTCTGTGGCACTTCTTGTGCCCAAGTTTGGCATTGAAATCGCCCAGTATCAGTTTCACGTCATGCTCAGGAGTATTTTTATATACATTTTCAAGCCTCTCATAGAACTGATCCTTGATATGTTCGTTAGCTTCATTTGTGGGTGCATGAACACATATTAAACTGATGTTGAAGAATTTTTCTTAAATCTCATTGTGCACATTCTTTCATCTATTGCTTTAAACCCTATAATTCTGTCTTTATAGCATCTGTGCATAACAAACCCTGTTCCAAATGTCCACTGTAGAAAATAGTGTGGTCTCCTAGGTCCATGACTCCTTCTCCTTTCCATCTTATTTCTTGACGGGCCACAATTCCTACTTTATATTTTTCCAGCTCCTGTCTCAGTCTCATAGTGCTACCAGCACTGTTTAGACTAGTAACATTCCAGGAGGCAATCAACAAATCTCGTCCTTTTTCCTTTCTCTTTGCACCTATCCGTTTCCTTATCAAGTATTTGCTGTGTTCCAAGTCAATCAGAGTGTTCCTGTCCCTTTCTGAGGCTATATTAGTGGGTTTTGTAACGTAGGTTTTTTTCCGGGGTAGGGTTGTTGGCCCTACGCCCAACCCCCAACCTGGAGGACCAGTCCAGTTTTTGTTTCACGGTGGCTATTTAATTTCACCACTACCCCTCGACGCTGCTGGCTGCAGAGCCGGTGAGCTTTCCCCAATTCCAATGGGAACGCGCCCGATGGAGGTAACTGGCAATTGGCAATTCCCCACACGGAAGTACATTATAACATCATCAATATATTGCCCATAAATTGTTAATATGCCTAGACGGGGGAAAATATGTTTAACAGAGTCATTCCTTTTGATTTTAATAATAATTCTTAGTGCTCTTTTTTGTTGAATTAGTATTTTATCGAGATTTCTCTTCGAAGTGGTGCTGCCGTAGATACATAGACCGTAAGCTATATTAGAATGTATCAATGCGTGGTAAATGGCTACTAAAGCGCACACATAGGACACATATAGGACACATATAGCGCACACATAGGACTGCACACATAGGACATTCGCCTAAGAGCATACAGGCCTGGGGATATTTTTTTGACCACATGACAGACGTGATTGTTCCATGACAGGTGTTCATCTATCACTAATCCCAGGAATTTTGAGGTATTCTTTTGCCCTAAACTTTTACCTTGAAATTTTATACCTGGACATGAATCATTTCTGCTCTGGTTTGTTGAGAACGGGACCACTACCGATTTTTTGGGTTCAGTAGAAGATTTCGGCTATTCAGAAAATTATTGATGGCTGCTAGACCATTGGCTGATGTTTGCTCCTCCTCCTTTACTGACTTACCCGAAAAAATAATATTAGCGTCATCATCATATAGACAGACAGTAGTTGCCTGTTCAATGGAAGAAACAAACTTCTAAAAACGAAAGCTGATAATTACACCTGATAATTCTTCTGCATTTACTGTGAGTCTTCCAAGATTTTCATGAGCTACTGATCTTGAACGTCTATTCACGGCTTCAGCCTAGGTAATAGCGGTGGTGAGCTAGAGAGTTCTTCTTTCTTAGTTTTTATTGCGTTTTCAATGCATTTTTCCAGACTTTTCAAGTATACTGAAACTTGGAAAGTCGGATAGGATTTTTTTGTAAGTTTATGTTAGTCATACATCAAATTTGATTTGGGAATATGCGGTATAATGTAGAAGCATATTTCTGTAAAGATGATTTCTGAAAAAATGAAAGGCACTTTTCAGTCTTTGACTTTTTCTTTTCTCATTCAATTATGAACAAGTCATGTATTGAAACAGTTGGAATATTTTTGTTATAATTAGGAAAAAATACACGCTCCTGAGAGAGCGTGAGAGCGTGACAAGAGAAAAAAGTTTAAAAGTTGTTGTTATAATATTATTGGATGACACCAAAGTTAAACATAACAAACGTTCCTGGATTGAAGCATTTCGTCAAATATATAAGGACTCCAAACAATGATGATATTTACTGCTTTCCTTTCAATTTTTTGTTGTTATAATATTATTGGATGACACCAAAGTTAAACATAACAAACGTACCTGGATTGTAGCATTTCGTCAAATATATAAGGACTCCAAACAATGATGATATTTACTGCTTTCCTTTCAATTTTTATTTTATAGAAGTGAGAAGTGTCATATATACACCTCTTCATCCTCCTCTTCTTCTTGCTAATTTCCTACTTCACCTTGAATTTGAACAAAAATATATCTATTGTACTCTTATTTGTTATTCCAGGCTACAGCAATTTTCCAAGCCAAACAAAAACTGCAGTCGATCAGTCGTGCCAACAAAAAACCTGTTTCGTCTGAAGATCTGATCAAATTTGCCCACAGAATAAGTGCTTCAAACGCGGTGTGTGCACCTCTCACGTGGCAGCCTGGAGATCCGAGGAGACCGTATCCCACAGGTAACAAACTGATAGTTCATGTGTTTTTTGGAGAATGATATTCATGTTATTGTGGAAGCTTTTTTTATGATATAATTTGAAATCACGTGGCAACTATGAAGATGCAGTATCACTATCAAGCTGTAACACAAGCTATAACCTCACATTTTGAGCTGATAATTTTTTAACTTTGCAGAAGAAACTGATATGTACAGATTCCAATTTATTGTTGTTATTAAATAAATAATAAATAATCATTTTATTTGTTCACGGACTAGCCATACAAATACTGTGTTACAGTTAAATAGAGATACATGCACAATATATAATGATTCTATTATTTAAATATTAACATCCAATAGAAATAAAATACTAAATTGAAATATAAGTTCATGAGAGAGCACTATTGTTGTTATTACAATTTAGTTGAATCAAATCAAGTCAAAGTGTTTGACTTCGATTCACCATATTGTCATTTGTATATAGCCAATTTGCATGAAACTTCATTTTGCCAATAGAAGTATATTCATACATTTATTTAACAAATACAGTAATTACAGTATAAATAAGACAATATGCATAATAATTCCATGCATGGGCCGAAGCATGTATGCTGGAATGAGTTGAATCGTCACATTGTAGCAAACAAAAGTAAAGAATATAGCTCATGTTTCCTAGTAAATTAAATAAGTAGCTATCGGATGAATGAATACAAAATCGAAAGATGTAATTTATGCTTTCATAACTAAACTTCAAATAAAAATTATCCTTGTGATTCAATATACAATTAAAAATGAACCAGAATGAGAATTAATGAAATGAAATTAATGAAAGAAAGAAATGATGATTGAGGGAAGTGTAAGGTATCAATTATAGAGTGAAAAGACCATGGAGGGGAAAGAAAGAGAAAAGCTGTCAAAGAAACGTGTTGTGGAAACAAATTTGAATTTGAAGAGTATCTAGAGTATAAAGCTGAAATCGCACAGGAGGTGAACCGCGCCAAATTAAAATTAGCATTTAAGGAGGCGAACGCGCATTCTAAATCACAGATGCTAAGTATTCAACCAGATGTGAATATTCCTATTTCAGTGATAATAATGTGAAATATTTCTTCTATGTTTAGTTTTGAAGCATCTAAATGTAAAAATCTACTTTGTGAAAATAATTAAGGTCTGAAAATTTTGTGAAGTGAACAACTACAAGGTGCGCCAGAGAAACTTACTTATATGAAAGGGCAATAAAAACAAAAGTACTTCAGATATTGTTTAATCTCTTTTCATATAAGATTACAATATCCTTAATTTTTCCGTGCAGTCTGAAAATGAGATCAGACCAATGGCGACCCCCATTGCGCATACACTGATGAAGTCGATTTTTGAAATTTCGTTGTAGTATATCAATCGGTATGTTGCCAATGGCGTCGTGAATGTTGTTCTTAAGGTGTGCTATAGTCCGTTGTCGATCGATATAAACCAGAGATTTCAAATAACCCCATAAAAACAATAGCATTGACGAATCGCATGTGGAAATGAGCCTTGTCACTAAAAATAATGACCGCGTCTTCAGGCAGGTTGTCAATCAGCATATCACATGCATTTTGACGGGCAACAAAATCGCGTTCAGTGAATTCTTGAACAACAACTAATTTATAGGGATGAAGTTGAAGGTCTTCATGGAAAATTAGTTGAACAGTGCGGTCAAAAATTGCCATAGCAGCTGCGTGTTTGCGAGCCGAACGCCTGGGAGAACGCACAACTGACTGCCTCACTCTTTCGATATCTTCTGGAGTTCTGATTGTTCGTTGAAGTCCAAAAGTTCTTTTTCAAAACGCCTTCTCTGATTGGTTCTCGTGAAATTAATCACGATTAAAATTTAACCAGCTTTTGTTCAAAAGTTCTAACAATTATTAGAACCATCTGATTCTCATTCACATAAAAAAGTAAATCTCATTCAAACTCCAAAAAAAGTGTTCCAGCATAGGTTGTTCAATATCTCAATAAGGACTGTTGTTTGAAACTTTCACTGATTTTATGGAATTCATCAGTAGATTTCACACAATAATTCTAAGTTAGTTCACAATGTTAATCTATCCACGAAGTATTCATATTTATAAACGAAAGAAACGATTTCTGTGGATAGAGATTCTAGAGTAAGTTATTGTATTCACGTTGACAGGTAATATTAATTTTCTAATTTTATGAATAGAGAAAATTTAGTGGACTATTATTTCAGATATTGAAATGCGTATGGGATTTCTTGGAAGATTTGGCGATTTGCCCCTGAACGGTCACATGGTGGCTCAGCAGGGCAGCCTATCTGACATCCATCGTACGGGACATCCACCAGGTAATTTAAAATTATTACTTATTCATCGCGTCATCGCAAAATGTTAATTAATAGGTTTAGTCCAGATCCTTTTCTATAAACAAGTAATTACTAGTGTTTTTGTAGCAGTTTGAATGTTTCTTTTCACAATTTTTTGTATAGAAAATGGATCAACTAGAATCCAAATATTTACTATTACAGTATAGTCCATTCCATAAATTACGCTTATGTATTATTCACATTGTGAATTATGAACTGTTCGAATATAACTGTTCAAAGGAACAGTGATATGAAATTTTCGTCGAATTTCTCAAATAGATTCTCCTGCCGGGAAAATCTTTAAAATACAGATTTCAATAAGATTCACAAATAATACATTATCACTATTACTACTTAACTGCTATTGCCACTGATTAGCTGTATGGCCCTTGTAAAGCCTTGTCCTCAAGCACAAGCGTCTTGTGTCTAATTTCTGTCTAATATTACCATTAATTCAACTTTTTTATAATTAATACCGAGCTTCGCTCTGGAGTACAAAATCATAGAAAATTAATTATTACGTAAGAGGAAATGATAATATATAATAGTTTATAAGTTGATCATATCGATTAATGTTCCTGATACCTAATATTTCTCTTGATATCAGCGGATTGAATGCAATAGATCAACAGCTGAACATAATTCTGTCTCACTCCTACACACGCACTCGCTCACTCACTTCTATTTATCGACAGACGACGGAAATTTCAGCTGTTTTTCCAAGGATGAATTATCCTTTTAATGTCCTTCAGCGAGTTTTCCCAGAAATGAGACCTAGAGCAATCTAATTTTTATATCATAAACCTTCTTTGCTCCAAATTTCGTGCGAATCGTTAGAGCCGTTTTTGAGATCCGGTGACATACACACATAAAAACATATATTTAAACAGAAATCGCTCGTTTAATAGTATAGGATTTTACGATAATATTGTGGTTTGTTGATATTTTTGCAGAACCTCCAGCTTCTCAACAGAACCAGTTCGCTTGGCATCTGTCGGGTGAGATGCACATGACCGTGCCAGGCCAGGGCTCCATAGCCATGGACACCCGCAATCACAAAGACGCCGAAGACGTGGAGGTCATGTCCACCGACTCCAGCAGCAGTTCTTCCAGTGATTCTCAGTAGTAAATAAGAAATAACGTTATTTCAAGGATATAGGCTGAACAACATATGAATAACAATTGAGTTTTTGTTTTCGGAACAGAAAAGATACATTAAACTCTATAGTCTAGGCAATGAATACTCTAAAAAAGTTATAGAAAGTTTGGAAGACAATTTTTGACCCCGCAGTTCTGTTAAGGGTAGTAAGGAGGTTAACATAAATACCAGAATTGCAGACTTGAAAGGCTTGAAAGTCAACCGTCTTAAAAATAGAAAAGTGGCTTGGAATTGAGGCTTAAAAGTCCTCACCCCTACCCTGTGTGAAGAAGGGCAATTTAAACTTTCTTGAAGGTACAATTTTCTGGTTTCTTGCATATAACTCGAAAATTATGCATCTCATGGACATAACTATTCTACATAAAATTGTAGCTGATATAATTCCCTACAATATTCATCTGCGAACTTTTTCTATATATTCTATAGTTTTTGAGAAATCCGCTCTTGAAGGTGTGACATTTAAAAGAAAAATACATTTGCCTACAATTATTTGCTATTTTTGCTCTTACAACTTTTTAAAAATCGCTAGAACAATTCCATGCGATTCATGAACTTATAGAGCTTAATGATATAAACCTATGAGAGAATATTATTCTCTTCAATTTAATGCATAATTTGACGAATTTCCCACGATTGTTGTAGCACCTTTAGTGTTGTTAAGTGTTATCTGAAAAATTGAATAAAACTAGTCTGGAAGCTGTAGTGTGAGTAGTTTTTGAGAAAAAAGTTGAAATATGCAAAAAATCTAACTAGAAAAACATAGACTTCTACGTTTGATACTCAATTCTTCAATGACGAGTAAAAAAATAATTTTTCGTAATAAAAATGGTAGAGAATTTAATTCTGAAAAGAATTATGTAAGCTGTGTAAACTAAATTTAAATAAAAGTTGAATAAAATGTATTCTTATGTAGTACATTACACCACAAAAATTTGCTGTTTTATGAGAAGAGAACTAATAACTCATAAGTTGTAGCTGATTGCAAATAGAATATTCGGTTTTTATGAGAAGTTTTATTTTTATATGGAAGTAACATATCTAAATGACATTAAACTTATACCAAAAGACTAAAGATGATGTTCAAAGTGACCTCCGTTGTTCTAAATGCATATGTTCAGACGTCTTGTCATCGATTGTCGGACCCGTTCAAATATTCCAGGAGTCTGCTTTATAATTTCTATTCCATTCAAAATCCTTAATCGGAGTTCTTCAATGGTATCAATCGGAGTATTGTATACTAAGGTTTTCAAGTATCCCCAAAGATAAAAATCCAAAGGATTTAAGTCTGGTGACCTAGCTGGCCATGGAACTGGCCTACCTCGGCCTATCCATTGATTTGGAAAGCTGTGACTCAGGTGTTCACGAACAGCAACACTGAAGTGTGCTGGAGCTCCATCATGCATAAACCAAATTTTTTGGTGCTACTGAAGAGGTACATGTTCAAGTGAGATACATAGCTCCTCTCTCAAAAAGTTCAAGTAGATTATGCCATCAAGCCTGGGAGGAAGCTCGAACAGAAGTAGATGATCTCCTATGATTCCTGCCCAAATTTTTACTGAAAACTGATGTGGAAGATTAGGACTAATGGCATGAGGATTCTCATCTGCCCAAATATGTTTGTTGTGGACGTTAACGATAGCTGTTCTTGTAAAGATTGCCTCGTCGGTAAATAGAACGTTTGTTGAAAAGTTTGGGTTAACAAATTTTACTAAAAACCATCGGCAAATACCAGCACGGGGAATACAGTCGCGTGGCAATAGAGTATGAACTTTCTGGAGGTGGTATGGATGTAATTGTTGCTCTTTTAGTATCCTCCAAATAATAGATTGATTGACATTAAACTCCACTGACAATTCTCTCGTGCTCTTCTCTGGAAGTTCATAAATTTCATTAAGAACTTGTTCTCCTAACTCAACAGTCATAGTAGATCGGGGTCTGCCTGCATAAATGTGCTCTTTGGATATCAAATAACCTTTTTCAGACAGATGTTGATGAATAGTGGCAAAAAACCTTGAGCTTGGACATACTCGGTTAGGAAAGTTCTCTTGATACAAACGTCTTGCTTCAGTACTATTTTCAGTATAGTGTCCCATTCCATACATTAAATGCATGTCAGCTAATTCGGAGTATGTATAATGTCTAAAATTACCTGCCATTTTTTAAAAAGTTAACACTTAACACAAAAGCAAAGTGAAATGGTTACAAATGACTGGTTAATAGATTAAACAAAAAAACACAGCGCGGTCACAGTAGGCCTAACTTACAGTTTGTTGTTTTGTTCAACAGTGAGCTAAAATATTTCTGAAAATAATTTTCAGCTAATAATTTTTCTTAAATATTTTCTCATTTAAAACAAAATAAATCAGCTGTTTTGGAACAGCTGTTATTTAAATCCATGTTTTATTTGCAATCAGCTACAACCTATGAGTCATTAGTTCTCTCCTCATAAAACAACAAATTTTTATGGTGTAATTTACTACATAAGAATACATTTTATTCAACTTTTATTTAAATTTAGTTTACACAGCTTACATAATTCTTTTCAGAATTAAATTCTCTACAATTTTTATTGCGAAAAATTATTTGTTTACTCGTCATTGAAGAAAGTTATTGGGCATCAAACGTAGAAGTCTATGTTTTTCTAGTTAGTTTTTTTGCATACTTCAACTTTTTTCTCAAAAACTACTCACACTACAGCTTCCAGACTAGTTTTATTCAATTTTTCAGATATTTTCCCATATGAATCCAGCATAAGTTTTTCAAAAACTAGTCCCCAAACAATTCAGCATCGGTGTATTCACCAGAGGAACTGAATTCCGGGCGAAATCTTTCACTCTGTATAGCTCGCTAATGAAGCGTTTATGGATATATGTTTATTAGAACTTTTTTTCTTATTTTTACCTCTACTATCACGTATTGAATTATTTTACCATAATTATGAATCACCCTGTATAAGCTTCAATTTGGAATAGTCATGTCCGTAAGATGCATAGTTTGTGAGAAACCAGAAAATGATACCTTTGAACACTCCCACCCCCATATAACATTTTGAGGTTGTATGGCCGAGAGGACCAGGAGTACTAACTCCGCCCTAATAAAGGCAAATAATCAATCAAACCCCCTTAGAACAGGGTGCTTAGCACCTTGAACATGGGGTAGAGGTGGGAACTTTTGGTATGTTCACCTCCTTACTACCTTGAACAGAACTGCGGGGTCAAAAATTATCTTTCAAACCTTTCCCTAACAAAATAAGTGTGCATGTTGTTAATGCATGGAGGATTTGGTCTCAAACCTATCAAACAAAATTGGAAGAATCGCTGATCTGTTGTAGTCACAGAGCTGAGGCCTAAACTTGATCGGATTGAGATCGGAATGCTGCATGACAAGGGTGTCCCGGCTTCATGCAACTTTACGATACCACTCCGATCAGATCAGATGAAAATGGCCTAGAATGATGGTATGACGAACATGTGTAGAATACATGTCCGTCATACCATCACTCCTTTAAACCCCACAAATATCGAACATGAGTAGGATCGGGACGCTGCATGACCGAGTCCGGCTTAATATCAGCAGGTATTATTTATTCCATTTATTGATTCAAAAATACACAATTATTACAAAATTCCAATTCAAATGTTTTCAGTTTTATTATTAAAAAGTTCACTTATTCTTTATTATTTATATTTAAACTCCCCCAAATTTTGAATCATATAGATTCCAGAAAGGAGTCCAGAAATTAGGTTATAATTGTCCACTTAATAAAATTTGTGATCTATTTTTTGAGCTAACACAAACAAGAAATTTTGGGCGTGACACTGCTGGCTCAGAGTTATCTCCTGTTATTGAGCCTATTGCATGCATCCAATCATCTGACAGCTGAATTCAGTCCTGGTATTACAGCGTTGCCAGCTTGTTGCTATGCTATCCTACTAGAAGTGACTTTGGTAGAATTCATAAACTGTCAAAGCTTTTAGACTCTTTTGTCAATTATCCGCATTAAAAAAGACTCCAGACAAATTAATAGCGAATATAGAGAGAAGTTTAAAAATTAACAGTATCCGTAAAAAATACTATGTTATATTCTTGTGGGTATTCAAATACTGAAACATATTCCTGAAAGCTCTGCTTTCCTATCAATTTCTGTTCAGCTGGGTAGACATTATGTTAATGGGAGTGTTCACAAATTTGCAGTCTACCAATGTGTGAAAGCTTCCACAAGAACTAATCTTATTCTCTGTCTGCTTAGCAGACCATAGATATATTATTGGGAAGCTGCTACATTAGAAACCGTAGAGTTTGTAGTCGAACCCCATCGACTTCATTGATTATCCGTTAGTCAAACGATATTTGTGTGAAACTCGACATTTTATTTTATAGGCCTTACAACTAGGGCTGTTTCGTAAGAATAAGAAATCTTGTAATGTGAGAGCTATATGTGGATAGTATGGTGAGCGAAATACCGTATAGGATTTTTATGTCGAGTGTAAGGTAACCTTTTCCCTATACTACTTGACTTCTATAAAATAAATTAGGCTCTTATCTATCTTCTGTAATTAGACTTATGTGAAGTTTCATTGTTTTTCACTAATTACTGTATAAATCGTAATAAATTTGGACATTTTCCTATAAAATGGTTTTATTCTCCTAGAACATTGGAAAAAATCTTGCATTCATGATTTTTGACAAATAGATTTATGCAGAGTGTTTCCAAACTCCCTACCAATATTCTAGGACATTGTTCTTGGGTACGAACTATATCCGAACATCATTTTAAAACTGTGCGGAAGTCCTTAGTTACTCATACTGACGCCATTTTGATTTTCACTTACTATTTTTTTCTCAATAATGGCTGAACATTAAAAATGAGAAATGGCACAATCATTGATGAAAACAAGAGAGAGCTACAAAAAAAAATTATGACAATTTTTCAAATTCATAAAACAAAATGACGGCTATCTAAAATTCCATTTCTTAAATAACCAAAAACCCGTTCATTTTGCATATAATTAAAGGTTGGTTTTACGTTTTTCAGCAAATTGAATTACAAATCGATTGACAACTTATTTGTCAGGATTGAACAAATATCAAATGAGATATGGCAGCTAAAGTGATAGGTCACCTACCTTAAGAGGGTTATGAAATGTTATAATATTGTTGGAAATAATCTAAAATCGCTCACTAATAACATGCAATGCAAATAGAGATTGTTGTATTATTGAGGCGACTTCATCGCATGCCTTGGAGTGCACTGCATCAAACCTTCAGTGGTCACCTATTACTAAATACAAGGATCATTGGTTTCAGGTTGTAGAGCAGAAAGTAGAGCACAGGAATTATAAATTATCCATATATTTAATGCACAGTTCACGCGCGCTTTGCAAAAAGAAGGAAATAAAAAAGATTAGATTAGATTTCTTTATTTATGTATTTTACAATAATTACTGGCTTATACACTAATTTACATTAAATGACGATAATGCTAGTTATTCAAAGAATTTTACAAAGCTTAAATTATTAATCAACGAGAATAAAGATTGAATGCAATTAAAATAACGATAATATAATAATGTTATGTAACTTCATAAATCGGCGGTGTTTCAACAAATAATTGTCGATTCTCTAAGAAGGATAAAACATATCCTGTCCATTAATACACGACCGGTTGTGATGAATTAGAGCTGTTGGGAATTATAACTCCCATAACAAGTAATGTTCAAATAAGAAACTCTACTTAATAAGTTAAAAACCAGTTTATTTTAATCTTAGAATTATGAATGAATGAAATTAGAGTGAGTAATAGTGAATACAATATTGCATTGATAATTAAAATTAGATAAATGGAACAAACGTTATAGAGTGGGATTTAAATTGAAATTTTAGAAATTGATTGAGTAATATTGACAATATACAATACTAAAGAACAGAGAATCTTAAGATGGGAAGATGAATATGTATTATGTAGAATAGAGATGGGATGTGGAAAATGGATGAATGAATGGAATGAAGAATGGAAAGGAAGGGAGATTAGAATATTTGTCATGCAGTGCTCTAGGGTTGGACAGACTCAGTCATTTTCTCTATAAGATACTTTTTCAAAGACAGGATGAAACCCATTCGGCTCTCAATGCATTTAATAGAGTTGGGAAGTTATTCCATTCACGACAAGAGTAGTGGTGTTTTGAGAGAGCTGCATATCCAATAGAAATCGATGGGCGTGGCCCCCTCCTCCACCCCCCCTGCCCAGTGTCCACCATTTTGGCCACGCCCCTTTTCCCCCTCCACCCCCCTTCCCTAGTGTCCGCCATTTTGGCCACGCCCCCTCGCTTCCTATTGGCTGGGGGCGTGGCCAAAATGGCGGCCCCCTTCCCCCTCCACCCCCCTTCCCTAGTGTCAGCCATTTTGTCCCCCACCAAAGTCCCCGCCCCCAACCAATAGGAAGAGGTTCCCCTACCCAGGAAGTGCCCCCGACGGCCATCTTTGTTGTAGCAGGTGTTTGCAACTGTCAAAAACATCTGCCCCAGTCATCCCCCACCAAAGTCTCCGCCCCAACCAATAGGAAGAGGTTCCCCTACCCAGGAAGTGCCCCTGACGGCCATCTTTGTTAATTAGTAGCAGGTGTTTGCAACTGTCAAAAACATCTGCCCCAGTCATCCTAACACCTGCTTCACAGCAGCAATTAAGTGGTGCCAACCTGATTAGCATATTAAAAATATCCCCACATTTAAAATCTTTAAAATCTTTAAAATCACAGATATCTCAACTCTCAAACTCTCAAAGTACACTACTAGCGCTAAACTCTCAAACTACACTACTAGCGGTGCAAATACAAAGTTTGGTGCAAAACTACAATATATAATGCATAATATGTTCCTTGTTTTCCTCCACCTCAGGAAGAATGAAAAAAATTACATTTCATATTTGTTCGTCAAAGTATGAGATGTTATTTTCCCCACACTATGCTGTAAAAGGAATGGTGGCGCTTTTTTTAATGTGCTTTCCCCATATTGAGAAAACTCTAATTGAATGTCACTATAATAGGATGTATATAGATAGGCTAATCTATTCTACATACTACTATAGTTATTCATTACAAAGTGTTAATCAACATTAGGCCTATTGCACAACAATATAGTGCATATTATGTTCCTTTTTTCCTCCACCACAGGAAGAATGAAAAAAATTACATTTCATATTTGTTCATGAGATGTATTTTCCCTACACTATGCTGTAAAAGGAATGGTGGCGCTTTTTTTAATGTGCTATCCCCATATTGAGAAAACTCTAATTGAATGTCACTATAATAGGATGTATATAGATAGGCTAATCTATTCTACATACTACTATAGTTATTCATTACAAAGTATTAATCAACATTAGGCCTATTGCACAATCAATGATGGGAATGGGTTGTTTTTTTTTTTTTTTTTTCTATTTCATATATTCCTTTCTTCTTCTAGAAGAACAAGAGGCGATTTACCTTCTTGCTGTACACACTTCAGATAGAGTTTTTGTTTGTTGAAATCCTCAAGTGTTTGAAGATTCAATACACTCAGAAATTTCTCAGGTAAGTAAACTTCGCAATAATAGTCACCATTGCTGTCAGGATCGTATAACCTCATTATGATTTGCTGTCCTGCTGTGTTCTCACAATCTAGCGTGTACAACACGGTACCACGAATCATGGTCAAGATCTTTGAGTGAGACCGTTGGATATTCAGTTTTCAAAATATAATTGAATGACTTCATACTAAAAAGTCTATCATTTCCAGTGCTGGTGTTGCTTCTCTGATGATAATCCATAATAAAAGCTTACCGCGCGCGTGCGAGTGCAAGAGTAACAAAGCTATGCTTGCTTCAATGTGTGTTGTCGGTTAAAGACTGACCGCACACAAACCTGTTAAGCCGACAGTCCCCCACTGCTACTCAACCGCCTCTTTTACACATTCCGTTTCCTGTTGACTCCTTCCACTGTCACTTTTACACATTCCTTCTGTTGACTCGTTCTCCCCTCCGCCGTGCCTCCTCTCACCTTTACACATTCCTTCTGTTGACTTCGTCTCCCCTCCGCCGCATCATGATGTTGACTCCGTCTCCCCTTTGCCACATCACCTTTACACGCACTCTCGCTTTCTACCTTCTTCTTCTCGCTGTTCACCCTAACTTCTTCTTCTTCTTTACAGGTAGCCGCATTCCTTTCTTCTCCACAAATGCTGTTCACCCTAACTTCTTCTTCTTCTTTACAGGTAGCCCTTTCGTCTTCTTCTCCTCTTATACTGTTCACCTCAGATACGAGCAATCTTAAAATTTCTTCTTCAATTCTTATTACCTTGTTTACATTCAAACTAAAGGGTCTGTAATAAGCTAAGTAATCACTGATATAGTTAATATTAACTGTATTTAGAAATATTGCTTTCAATTGTCTAGCAATACTACTGTTTTTTGTCTCTATTGCTTTTTGACACAAATCATACCATTCAATGTAGTTTTGTAATTTAATTTCTAAACATTCTGGTGCATAAGTCCAAGTTTGTGGATTCATTATAGCTCTTCAATCTGCTGCTACCGAAGGTTTTACCACTCTAAATGAGTGGTACTAGAACAGTGAAATTTATTGCTTTTCGCTTCTCCCTTCCACCACTACCTACATTTTTGCTACAGGTCAGACTGCATACTCTCGCTTTATGCGAAATCAAATCAAATCCACAATAAACACACAGAATGCTTTCCCCATCAAAATAAAAACCTTGTCGGGCATAGTTGCGTTTTCGTTGTTTAGTTAACAGCTTACAATGTTTCATACTTTCCATTCTATTATTTTCGCATGTATAATCGATATCAGCAGCATTACGATTCAATGAACTCATATTGTTTGTAGGCATCGTCATTGAAGCAGCAGCACTATTCTCCATTTCTTTTCCCTTTGTTTGCTTGTTACACATCAAGATTGTCAAATAATGATAAGCACTGAAAAGTGCACACCGTCCATTGGACGATTTGTTATGAATTTTGCATACACTAAAACACCAAGAATTTTCAAACATTGTATAGTCTGGTTTTTGAATATCCTCCGGCATAGTAAGCACATTGTCGTGTAACCTTTTCAAAAACTGTGTTTTTTCTCTTCCCTTTGTATAGATTGTGGTATAATTTTGCAAATATGAAGCAAGCAGCGCGTCAGTGTAAATTAAGTCGCCTTGGTCCCATCTAATTTTATGATAGTTATGTTCAAGCCAGCTGACATCACAGTACATTTTTCTACTCAGTAATGTTTTCGGAAATGGTGATTTAAAGTGTAGCACAATATGTCTGTGCCTGCACTTTTTAAAAGATAATAGATAAGATAATTTTGAATAAAATTTAGAATTTATAAATAGGCCGACACATCTAGAAAATACCTGAGTCTATACCTAATTCATGCAGGTAAACTTATCAAAAAAAATTTCCTATTTTCCTCAAACATTCTCCCATAATAATTTCCTAATTTTCCTAATTTACTTGGGTTGACCTTTAAAATCTCAATATTCCCTTTCACTACTACTATAATGATATTCAACTACCAGACGTGAGACCAGAATACGTACGTTGACATTACAATAATTTCTATCATCATTCACGGAATTACAGAATGCAAAAATTTATTCAGCACTTAGAATCAGTTGTTTCTCACATATCCTAGTTTCTTCTACTCATTTTTATTCTACCGTTAAACCTTCAATTTGTCAATCAATTTCAATATAAAGTTTTAGAATACTTTCAACTTGAGCTTCAATGATACCTACTTTATCTTTAAGCTCTTCAAAAGATTTTCATTTTAATGGATTTACTGAACTTAATAACTTCCCTATTTCATCTACAATTATTTAAACATCAGAAAAATTGGAGTAGCAACTATAAATTATTCATTCAACTCCAAACCCAAAATATTGACAGTGAACACGTTCACAGAATGAATTATTAAGTATAGACTCAGAAAGATTGATCTAGTATTATTAGAGTAAGTTATGAAAATTTAATTTTTTTTTAGGAAATTTGAATTCCAGAGATTTAAATATCTCTAGACAGCAGAGTCGGCGCAGTTGTGTGCCTAAGAAGATAATTTAGAATAAAATTTAGAATTTATAAATAGGCCGACACATCTAGAAAATACCTGAGTCTATACCTAATTCATGCAGGTGAACGGGCTAGAGTCAAGAAA